>NC_139624.1:93642533-93870033 GCF_964638095.1 Poromitra crassiceps | reverse complement strand
TCTATTGGACTGATGAGATTTTGTCTCTCAGATGCAGAATATTAAAACAGAATATTTGTTATTCTTTATTTTAAATTTGTATGTAACCTTTATTTAACCAGGAGTAGAGACTCATTGAGATTAAAAATCTCTTTATACAAGAGTGACCTGGCCAAGACAGACAGCAGCACAATTACACAGTTGCAGACATAAAAAAAACAAATTTAAAACCAAAACAAAATATAGCCGCAAGCGGCAATACCAGGGGTTCAAGCCTATTGCCCTTGAAGGGGCTTGAATATGTATCTTGAATATCTGTATCTTGAATAACTATCTGTATCTGTCACCCAGGTCAGCAGTTGACCTGGGTGGATCGATCTCTTCTAAAAAACTGTAGTCACCTGTAAGTCAGCAGCTGACTTATAGGCAAATGTCATGCAATTGCTCGACTGTGATCTCATCAGCATCCTAGGGACATTAGGGAGCAGTGATGTCATCCGTGATATGACATATTGATCATCAGTAGTGTGGCTTCCCAAGCAGGGACGTCTCAAACTGTAGCTGGATGACAATGTATATGATGATGTCATATACCTTATGCTAATGAAGTCATTAGAGACTGATGATGTCATATATATATGTGACATCACTGATGACATTGCATTAGCACTGATGATAATTTATGCTAATGAAGTCATGAGACTGATGATGTCATCAATATGTGACATCACTGATGACATCACTGCTCCCTAATGATGTAGTAATGATGTAGTCAGCTGTCACCTTTAGGTCAGGTGTCACATATTGATGACATCATCAGTCTCTATGACTGCATATGATTATATACATTGTGACATCATCAGTGGTGACATCTAGCTACAGTTTGACATGTCCCTGCTTGGCAAGCCATTGCTCCCTAATGATGTCACTCAGTATTGTCACACTACTGATCATGTCATCAATATCTCAGATCACTGATGACATCACTGCTCCCTAATCTCCCTAGGAGGCTGATGACATCACAGTGGGGCAATTGCATAACATTTGCTCAGGTCAACTGCAGACTTACAGGTGACTACACTTTTCTACACCAGATGGATTCATCCAGGTCAACTGCTGACCTAGATGAGTACACTTTTTTACATGAGATGGATTTGTCCAGGTCAACTGCTCACCTACAGATGACTACACTTTTTTTTACACGAGATGGGTTCGCCCAGGTCAACTACTGACCTCCAGGTGACTACACTCTTTTACACAAGGGGCATTAGCCCAGGTCAACTACTGACCTCCATGTAACTACACTATTTTACACGAGGTGGATTCACCCAGATCGACTACTGACCTCCAGGGGCATATGAGCAAAGTCAGCAATAGAAAAACAGGGAAGGGTGATGGTGATGATGTCACAATGCCCTAAAATGGCCTACGAAGGCCTAAAAACAAAATATCGCTGTAGTACCCGCCGTGGATTCTTTTTTGTGTTTTTTTTCTGGAGCATCTAATAACAACCAATATCTGTCATTGGGCCAAATTTCAGGTCTCTGCGATGTAACAACTCACGGGAATCGCGGCTGATGAGGGAAAAAAAATCTGAGCAAAAACAACAAAGTGCTCTCTTGTTGTTTATTCACCTTATGTAGCCCCGCCCACTTGACCCAGTTGTGTTATGACTTCCTGTTCAAAACTGTCTGTTTTACCTGGTCACTAGTACTGTACTGTCACAGGAAGTGTCAACACAATAGGAAGTAACTGGCTGACCCCTGTGTTGGAACTTAAGGTGAATAGAGTCTCTCTCCGGGACGGAAAGATGCGGAAGGGAAATGAAACGGTTTACGGCAGCTGTATGTGGGTGGGTCTGTACGTGCCACAGTCATAAAACCCATTGAACAGCTTTTTAATAGAGCCATCAAGGTATTTGGTAGAAAACCACGATCATACCATCACTGTAACATTCTGGAACAACATCACTTCTTAAACTTTGAAAATGTCAAGATCTTTAAGAGTGTTTGTTTTATCTACAAATGCCTACACGGTCTAGCCCCCCCTCCTGTTCAGGAATTCATCCACAAGAAAATAGCCACTGGACTCGGCACCAGGTCAAACACCAGAGGTGATTGTGAGGTCCATCGCAGACTGACTACGTTTGGCGAAAACGTCCTGTCTATAAAAGGCAGTCAAACAGTCTCCCAGTTTCCTTGAGGGAAAGCCCCACCTTGGCCACTTTTAGAAATAAATTAAAACAATGGTTGAAAGCCAACCAGACATGTAATCATTTATAGTACGTTTTCTGTCATTTTTGTATTTTTGAGTGTACCTTACTATCTGTTTCTTTTGAGTGTGTTCTATTAATTATGTATGTAGCTCTTACTGTTTTATATTCCTCCGTTTTTATGTTTGGGGACTGCGGATGGAAATTAGCCTTGTGAAATTAGCCTTGTGCTATGTTTACATTATGCTGATAATAAGGACATATACACCCTTATTGTCAGCATAATGTAAACATCACCTACCAAGGAAAATACCAAAACCTTAACCTCCTCGTACTAGGCTACGTTGTGACTAATGTAGGCCTACCGTGGTGTGTGGTTTAGCAATTATTGGCAGTCTAGCAGTGTGGAGAAGGAGGTGCTATGTGTATCCATAAGTGCTCAGTATTAATTGACCCTGATATATTTGTTTCCCTGCTTATGAAATGTAATTTGTGGAACCAAATAAAGTATTTAAAATGTGTGTGTGTGTGTGTGTGTGTGTGTGTGTGTGTGTGTGTGTGTGTGTGTGTGTGTGTGTGTGTGTGTGTGTGTGTGTGTGTGTGTGTGTGTGTGTGTGTGTGCGCGTGCGTGCGTGCGTGCGTACGTGCGTGCATGCGTGTGTGTGTTGGGGGTGGTGGTGGCAGACTTATGTAAATTTGTGACAAAGACACGTCAATATTTCCCACACATGTTGATGTAGCCACAGGCTGTTTGGAAAGTGGGCAGTCCTTCCCCAGATGCTAATTTCTTGTCTGCACAAATCACATAACTTTACTTGATTACCCCTCCTCTCTCCCTCTCTCTCTTTCCCTCTCCCTCCCTCTCTCTCTCTCTCTCTCTCTCCCTCTCTCTCTCTCTCCCCCTACAGGCCGGTTCACAGACCTGCCCTCTAACTGGACAGCGTCAGAGGGGCAGCATGTTGAGCTGGGCTGTGCGTTCCAGAGCAGAGCAGCCTCGGTGTATCTGGAGATCCAGTGGTGGTTCATCAAGGCGCCAGAGCCCAGTGACAGCGAGGAGGATGTGGATGCAGAAGAGGTATATGGGACCTCCTTTATTTATTTTTACCATGCCCAATTATTTTGATGGACACCCACTGATAAGAGTTCAAGTTCAAGTTCAGAGTACTTTATTTTCCCCGTGAGGGAACTTCGTTGGTGGTCAAGGCATAAAAACAGTGGATGATTAAAAGCCACGTAGGTAGTGGTATGGGTGGGGGAACATAGCGTCAGTAGGGGCACGGCCGATAGGGAGAGGCCTATTGGGGGGGGGGGGGGGGGCGGGGTGGTCTTAGTGTTCATTTCATCCGGTTCATTAGTCTGATGGATGTTGGCACAAAGGACATAGCCGGTTTGGTTTTTAGGGGCAGGGAATGGAATCTCCTTCCTGGAAGGTAACAGGCTGTACTGGTTGTTGAGGTTATAAGTGGAGTCAGATGCTATGAGTCTGCTTTTCCTGATGGTTTTTTTTTTTTATATGGCTGTGAGGGAGGTCTGGACTTCTCCAATGATCTTGTTTTTTTATATGGCTGTGAGGGAGTCTGGGGTTCTCCAATGATCTTGTTTTTTTATATGGCTATGAGGGAGGTCTGGTGTTCGCCAATAATCTTGTTTTTTTATATGGCTGTGAGGGAGGTGTGGGGTTCTCCAGAGATCTTGTTTTTTTTAATATGGCTATGAGGGAGGTCTGGTGTTCGCCAATAATCTTGTTTTTTTATATGGCTGTGAGGGAGGTGTGGGGTTCTCCAGATATCTTGTTTTTTTTAATATGGCTGTGAGGGAGTTGTGGGGTTCTCCAGAGATCTTGTTTTTTTAATATGGCTGTGAGGGAGGTGTGGGGTTCTCCAATGATCTTGTTTTTTTATATGGCTCTGAGGGAGGTGTGGGATTCTCCAATGATCTTGTTTTTTGAATATGGCTGTGAGGGAGGTGTGGGGTTCTCCAATGATTTTGTTTTTTTATATGGCTGTGAGGGAGGTGTGGGGTTCTCCAGAGATGTTGTTTTTTGAATATGGCTGTGAGGGAGTTCTGGGGTTCTCCATGGATCTTGTTTTTTTATATGGCTGTGAGGGAGGTCTGGGGTTCTCCAGTGATCTTGTTTTTTTAATATGGCTGTGAGGGAGGTGTGGAGTTCTCCAGTGATCTTGTTTTTTTAATATGGCTGTGAGGGAGGTGTGGAGTTCATTTCATCCGGTTCATTAGTCTGATGGATGTTGGCACAAAGGACATAGCCGGTTTGGTTTTTAGGGGCAGGGAATGGAATCTCCTTCCTGGAAGGTAACAGGCTGTACTGGTTGTTGAGGTTATAAGTGGAGTCAGATGCTATGAGTCTGCTTTTCCTGATGGTTTGTTTTTTTATATGGCTGTGAGGGAGGTCTGGACTTCTCCAATGATCTTGTTTTTTTATATGGCTGTGAGGGAGTCTGGGGTTCTCCAATGATCTTGTTTTTTTATATGGCTATGAGGGAGGTCTGGTGTTCGCCAATAATCTTGTTTTTTTATATGGCTGTGAGGGAGGTGTGGGGTTCTCCAGAGATCTTGTTTTTTTTAATATGGCTATGAGGGAGGTCTGGTGTTCGCCAATAATCTTGTTTTTTAATATGGCTGTGAGGGAGTTGTGGGGTTCTCCAGAGATCTTGTTTTTTTTAATATGGCTGTGAGGGAGGTGTGGGGTTCTCCAATGATCTTGTTTTTTTATATGGCTCTGAGGGAGGTGTGGGATTCTCCAATGATCTTGTTTTTTGAATATGGCTGTGAGGGAGGTGTGGGGTTCTCCAATGGTTTTGTTTTTTTTCTATGGCTGTGAGGGAGGTGTGGGGTTCTCCAGAGATGTTGTTTTTTGAATATGGCTGTGAGGGAGTTCTGGGGTTCTCCATGGATCTTGTTTTTTTATATGGCTGTGAGGGAGGTCTGGGGTTCTCCAGTGATCTTGTTTTTTTAATATGGCTGTGAGGGAGGTGTGGAGTTCTCCAGTGATCTTGTTTTTTTAATATGGCTGTGAGGGAGGTGTGGAGTTCTCCAGTGATCTTGTTTTTTTTATATGGCTGTGAGGGAGGTGTGGAGTTCTCCAGTGATCTTGTTTTTTTATATGGCTGTGAGGGAGGTGTGGAGTTCTACAGTGATCTTGCAGATGCATGGAGAAGCTAGCAGACTAAAACCCAACATATCCACGTCGTCTGACCTCTGATGAGGAAATGAAAGAGCACACTTCAGAGAATAGGCCACTGACTGATTTTTCCTCACGCTGTTGGTCTCCAAATAGTTAATTTAAAACATTGGTTGTTTTAACCATCTTGAAAATTGACCAATGTTATTGTTTTCCTTGTGAGGACTGGCTGGAATACAGGCAGGTTAGCATCTGTTGGTTGCTGTTTCTCTTCTTTTCTCCCAACACAACCAGCCCTCCTCCCTCGGCATTTCCTCCTATTTTCTCCACAATTGTACTTGGCCAATTCCCCCTGTGGAAAGACTGGATACAATACAATGACTGGATACAATACACACATTCCATACAATACACATTTACAGTAGTAATAACAGCCTTGTGCTTGTGCCTCAATAAAATAGTGAAATATAAGTGTTGGATCAGTCATTTCCCCCCAAATGTTGGATGTGATACCTCACTATATTTATAACTAGTCGTGAATTTGATGTATTTTTGGCTCCTCCTAAAAGAATCCCATTGTGAAGCGCTCTCCTCTCCCTCACGCAGCTCAAAGCAGCCCTCAGCGCACTGAGCAGGGATATGAGTTAAACACATCAAGTGTAAAGCAGAGAATCAGTCACCGACCACTTTAAAAATCAGCTTGTTCTGTATTTTAATGAGCTGATGAATGAAGTCAATGGCTTGACTATTCACAAATGGAAAGCGACTCTCCAAATGAATGTGTGTTGGCTCATTAAACATGCCATGGACAGTGCTTTGGAAGCAATTTGACATTTTTGTTATGCATTATTGTTATGACAGCCCATGGTTAGATATCCATATGGCTTTAATTCTGATTGCTCCATTGTTGTCAGCTTTCACAACCAGGCTTTGATGTGGGATGTGATCCCATGTGACTCTGGGATGTTGGGCTATTGATGCCGACATGGCATTGCTACCCTGGTTTCTTATTATAGAAGCCTCTGGCATTGCTACCCTGGTTTCTTATTATAGAAGCCTCTGGCATTGCTACCCTGGTTTCTTATTATAGAAGGCTCTCTTTGGCATTGCTACCCTGGTTTCTTATTATAGAAGCCTCTGGCATTGCTACCCTGGTTTCTTATTATAGAAGGCTCTCTTTGGCATTGCTACCCTGGTTTCTTATTATAGAAGGCTCTCTTTGGCATTGCTACCCTGGTTTCTTATTATAGAAGGCTCTCTTTGGCATTGCTACCCTGGTTTCTTATTATAGAAGGCTCTCTTTGGCATTGCTACCCTGGTTTCTTATTATAGAAGGCTCTCTTTGGCATTGCTACCCTGGTTTCTTATTATAGAAGGCTCTCTTTGGCATTGCTACCCTGGTTTCTTATTATAGAAGGCTCTCTTTGGCATTGCTACCCTGGTTTCTTATTATAGAAGGCTCTCTTTGGCATTGCTACCCTGGTTTCTTATTATAGAAGGCTCTCTTTGGCATTGCTACCCTGGTTTCTTATTATAGAAGGCTCTCTTTGGCATTGCTACCCTGGTTTCTTATTATAAAAGGCTCTCTTTGGCATTGCTACCCTGGTTTCTTATTATAAAAGGCTCTCTTTGGCATTGCTACCCTGGTTTCCTATTATAAAAGGCTCTCTTTGGCATTGCTACCCTGGTTTCTTATTACCAGGTATCTCGCGCTATATGCGCGCTCGATTCCTAGGCTCACATGCTACACGGGCTCGCTATCTCGGCCGTTGCGTGGCTTCGCACGCCCTGCACCTCGCTGAGCTGGCCCTGCAGCTCACATACGCAGCTCGGCCGCTGCACGGCCTCGCCCTGGCTGCTCCTTGATGGCATACATTCAGGGATGCTGGATAACCTGTCCTAGAGCTGGCAACATACAGCTGTCCATGGCTGAAAACGGGGGTCTGAAGCCAGACTCCCACTTCTTTCAGTGTCTGCCCCTGGGACTTGATTTTGCTCTTATGACATCACTGATGACATCATCAGTGGGACTCTTATGCCATCACTGATGACATCACAACCTCTTATAACATCACTGATGATGTCACAATTTATGACATCACTGATGATGTCACTGATGATGTCACAGTGGGATTTATGACATCACGGAAGATGTCACAGTGGAACAATCACAGTGGGACAGACACACAGAGCCCGAGCTCCAATTTATGGTGGGGATAAATACTAGGCACTACGCAGGCTCGATTCCTACGCTCGCCCACTGCACGGGCTCGCTACCTCGGCCACTGCGCGGCCTAACCCATCCTGCAGCTCGCCGAGCTGGCCCTGCAGCTCACATTCGCAGCTCGGCCGCTGCACGACCTTGCCCGCAGCTCGGCTGCTGTGTTGGGCAGCTGTTAGACCAGTAGCTCATGATGACGTAGCTTCAGTAATAGCCCTTTCACATTATGGCACCGAATTGGGATCTGTGTCCTCTGAATCATAGCCATACCCACAATAATTCTGGGATGGATGATGGCATCATCAATAAAGGCATCAATTTCATCATCATCGATGTATGTCTCATCATCATCCTCAATGAACTCTTCCTCCATTTCTGGGTCAGACAGATTAAATCGCCATAACAGTCTCATAGCCTTATTCCCATGTTATGGAACACACCTCCTTTCTCTTTCACACATATCACAGGGACACAAGTCAGGGAGTAGGCAGGAACATATAGTTACTTCAGTGTCGCTCGCTTATATAGTGAGTGAATCTATGATCTATCAGTGGTTTATGACATCACTGATGATTAGGGATGTTCGATATTGGCTTTTTTACCGATATCCGATATCCGATATCCGATAATGTCCAACTCTTAATTTCCGATACCGATATCAACCGATATCAACGGATACCGATATAAGCAGGCTTTTTTTTTCACCAAAATTTCAGGTAACAAGTTACATAATGTAGCTTAATGTAGCTGAAGAGTTTAATATATAATATGCAAGTTGTGTTAAAGTTGTATGCAAGTTGTGTTCAAGTTGTAAGTGTTATTGGGGCAATGGTGGCCCAACGGTTAGAGAAGTGAGCTTGTGACCAGAAGGTCGTCGGTTCAATCCCCGGGACCGGCAGGATAAATCTGGGTGGGGAAAGTGAAAAGGCAGCGCTTGCCCCTCCCTCATAACCACCACTGAGGTGCCCTTGAGCAAGGCCCTTAACCCCAACCGCTCCAGTGGAGCTGCTCAGTGGCCAACAGATCAGACTGTGGTTGTACTGGTCAGCTTCCAGGTATGAATGTGTGCGTGAATGTGAACAGGGCACTCCTGAAAAAGAGAGCATTGCTCTCAGTGAGACTCCCCCTGTATAAAAAACAAAACAAAAAACAAAATCGGCATGAAAACCGATACTGATATTTTCCGATATTAATTTTTTATGCTAATATCGGCCGATAATATCGGACATCCCTACTGATGATGTCACAGTGGGATTTATGACATCAGTGGGATTTATGACATCACTGATGATGTCACAGTGGAAATTATGACATCAATGGGATTTATGACATCACTGATGATGTCACAGTGGGATTTATGACATCACAGATGATGTCACAGTGGGATTTATGACATCAGTGGGACAATCACAGTGGGACAGAGAAACAAACAGACCGACAGACAGACAGAGCCCCACCTCCCATTTATATACTGATATAGTAGGGATCTCGTGCGTAACGCGCGCTCGATTCCTAGGCTCGCCCGAGCCTAAGCTTTCTGACTAAACTCCAATATAAACCCATGGAAGTCATCTTTGACGCTCATGGCAACTGCTCCCCCATTAGGGTCTGGGGGGAGGAGCTAACCTCTCCCAGCCCCCACGCCTAAACCTAACCTCCCCCAGCCCCTAACCCTAAACCTACCCTCTCCCACCCCCCACGCCTAAACCTAACCTCCCCCCAGACCCTAATGGGGGAGCAGTTGACTAATGGGGGAGCAGTTGCCATGAGCGTCAAAGATGACTTCCATGGGTTTACATTGGAGTTTAGTCGGAAAGCCCAAGTCGTTTCATGGGTCGTTCAAGGCTACCGTGTTAGTAACAAGTGACGCACAAGGGACGGGACAAAGCGTCAATATGCTACGCGCTCGGAGTGAGAACGTGTTGGTCATTCAGAGGCTGTTCTCTCCCCCTCTCTCTCTCTCTCACTCCCTCTCTCGCGCAGCACAAAGACCAATGGAAAAAAAGCTGTTCTCTCCCCCTCTCTCTCTCTCTCTCTCTCACTCCCTCAAATCTCCCAGCATGCATTGAGACTAATACATTTCGAGAAGAAATATCAACCAAATCAGCCTAAATTGCCTAAAGTGGTAGATAGAAATAATGTTTCTGTTCACACAACATGCAATTCTCGAACATTTCAATATTGGCCAAAATAAAACATAGACATCCAAACACAACCCTATGTGAAACATATATATAACCTAGGTGGTATATATATCCCACGCAGATATAAGATCCGTAACACGGCTGTACTGTGATGTCCGCTCCAACAAGACTTGGCTTACTTCACATCCACTTTTACAATAAAAACACATTTATGCAATGACTTTACATAATGTAGGCTATATTTATGTGCATCATCTGCAGCACTGGAGAAGAAAAGGTAGCGAGAGAAAACAATATCATTCTAATCTGGACAAACTTTCACCAATCTAATCTCATCATGACATAGGCCTAGGGGTGTCACAATATATCGTCCCACGAAATTTCGCGATAGTAAAACGTCACGATATGTATCGTTGAGATGAAATCTCATATCGCAAAAAAAAAAAAAAAAAAAAAAAAAAATCTTTTTTTTTTTTTTTTTTTTTTTTTTCAAAAAATAGACTAAGAAACGTCTTTGTTTGTTGAAGTTCAATGTGTGGAAAGTAGTTCAGTTGAACAAGTCTCTGAAGAGACACATGAGAAGTTATACAGGAGAGAAACCATTCAATTGAGTTTCTGGCAAAACTGTTTACTTGACAGGAAAAACTGAAGATGCATAAAAAATAGATTAAGAAAAGTCTTGTTGTTTGAGTTTGAAGAAAAACTGAAGATGCATAATGAGAATTTATACTGCTGAGAAACCTTTTAGTTCAAAGTAAATCTAAGTGACGGTGTAACTCATTCTA
Organism: Poromitra crassiceps; assembly: GCF_964638095.1. Lineage (NCBI taxonomy): Eukaryota > Metazoa > Chordata > Actinopteri > Beryciformes > Melamphaidae > Poromitra > Poromitra crassiceps. The sequence continues at coordinate 93,859,550 of NC_139624.1, read as the reverse complement.
TTTCAAGATAAGCCTTATCTCCAATCTCATGTTTTTTCTAGTTGTTATTGTAATAACAATTTCCCACAACAGCATGTTTTGTATTTGTGCATTTCAAATAAAATACTACTTTTCCAGTCATATATTGTCATTATTCAAGTTTAAAAAAATATTGTTAAAATCGTATCGTATCGTATCGTTATCGTGAACCCAGTATCGTGATACGTATCGTATCGTGAACTGAGTGTATCGTGACACCCCTACATAGGCCACATAGGGATAGGCTATATTTTTCTAGCCAATGCATTTAGAACATTCTTTTCACTTTGATCTTGCTATAGTGTAGCGTATTTACATGCTTGCAGTATTTAAACTGCAGTTAGATTGGTTTGAGAAGCATAATAATATGGAATATTATATATGAGACAGATGGCAATGAAACAGGGAGGGGGGGAGCTCAGAGCGCTTCGGTCGGCTTTTCTGACCGAACTGGATCGCTCCGTGGAATTGGAGCTTAAAAGGGAAGCTTGTGATGCGTTTACTGCACTTCTCCAATGAGCAGGTAGTGCATAATTTTACGCTTAAAAGGCGTGGTTATAATGCTTAAGGCCGCGTGTAGCGCTGATCACCAATCTGCGCTGCGCCGGGCGCTGGGCGCAGTTTATAGGCCGATGCAACGATAGAGCCCATCGTACATGAATATCACAATAAAATGTAACAAACAGGTGAATTTGGATCTGTGATAAGGACTTCCAAGGGCATGGGTGGGCCTTTCCCCAATCAGTGCTTTTGATTGGTTGATTGATGCTTGATGTTATGCTTAGTTCCCTCATGCGGGAGTGTTATTACAAACACATTTCACACTCGAGATTTGTTCAAACTCACAGTTTATTATGAAATTCTAGTCATAATCCTAGTTTTGACATCATCAGTTGTGTCAATTGCTCAAGTGACATCACTGATGACATCATCCGTGATTTATGACATCCCTGATGATCAGTGGCACAAAAATTTAAACAAAGACAGAACAGAAAAACATTGTCCACATGCTCCCTTTTATAATAAGGAAAGATGATGCACACACATCTAGATTTCTTTCCATTTGTTTTGATGGCATTCCGGGTTTGAATATTTCACTCAGTATGTTTAGAACAAATTATTTTTCAGTTTTCTTTTGTTTTTACAACCTGGACTTTATATTTTCAGCTTGGTTTATGTTAACCAAGTCAGCCAGAACAGAATTTCCTCAGATTGATGCAGTACAGAGCTAGAACCCGCCGCGCAACGGCCTGGCCGGAACAGAGGCCGTAGGGGCATGTGTGATATATGTGATCTATCTTGATCCTTTTAGCAATGACTGGGAAAGCTAGTCCTCCCCTATTTATATTCCGACCACAAAAGATGAAAAGAATCAGCTTAAAATCAACCCGAATACTGTTTTTGACAGGGGGAAATCATGTCCGCTTTGAGAAAAAACGGTCCACCTCGCTAAGGCAGTATCAAACGCAGAAAGAGTCTGTGATGACACTGGGGACATGTTGACACAGATGTGTGCCATTTAAAAAATTCATATTGCAATACAGCCAGGAATCTATGAATTCCTAGGCCACTAATGGATTCATACTTGGCTTGACTTAACCTGGGATATATTAAATAGGCCCCGCTGTGCTTGTGTAAAAGCAAGATGGTTGAAAACAAAAGAAGGTAGCTCTCCAGGTCAAGAAGTCGGTTGGGGGATGGGCATGTCCAAATTTTAAATTATATCACTGGGCATTCGTATTGAGGAGTCTCAGTTACTGGCTGGATGGAGATAGAGTTTCATCTTGGAAAAGCGTGGAACAAGAACTAATAACACCAATAAGATTGAAGGATTTTCTCCTTATAGGTATATCTAATAAAAAATGTAGTTTGCTTTATGGTCCAATCTTTACTTATATGCTTCAAGTGTTTAGAGCAGCGGAAAGGTTTCTGAAGATCAAAAACAAGTGGTACAAATCATCTCCATTATGGAATAACAGTCATCTGCTAACTGGGGGGAAACCTTTCAGTAACAGATCATGGGAGGATAAAGGTATCATGTCTCTTCAAGATATCAATGGGGTAGATCGCATTCGGGACTTTCGAGACCTAGTCTCCAGCTACAGCATCGATAATCATTCTCTTTTCTTTTACTTCAGAATAAGATCAGCCTGTAGAGCCTATCGGGTTCCCTGGGGGTCAGAGTTGAAAGAACATCCTATTCTTGACTGGGTAAGAATCGCTCCAAAAAGTATAGTGTCATATATATATGATAATTTTAATTCCCATAAGTATACACCCACTTGTGGTATGCAGGCATGGGATAGAGAACTAGGACAAGAGTTAAACTGGGATGCAATTTGGGATAATGTTACTGGTGCTTCGAAGAATCCAAACCATCAATATATACATTTGAAATTTTGTCATAGAGCGTATCTAACACCGAGAATTAGGCATAGGATGGGATTGGTAACTGACCCATTTTGTACGTTCTGCCACCCGGGAACCATTGGCTCTTTTATGCATGTTGTATGGGAGTGTCCAGGGGTCTTGGAGTTTTGGGGGAAGGTTATTAATACGCTGTCAGACCTGCTGGAGGTGCAACTCCTGGTGGACCCGGCAGTACATTTGTTGACTCGCATATCGTCTTCACCGGAAAATCACGTAATATCTGGCTAGCAGGTCTAACGGCCGCCAAGAAGATTGTTGCTCAACGTTGGAATCCTCCACATGATATATCACATACTCATTGGCTTCGGAGCTTTCTGGACATATCATACCTGGAACTATCTTCAGCAAGAATTAACAATGCAAAACCAAACACGATTGTAGTATGGACAAATTTAATTTCAAAGTTAAAAGATCTTCTGATTAGGTGATCATTTTTATTTGATGTCTGCCTGTTTTTGTTTTTGTTTTTGTTTTTGTTTTAATTTATATGGTCAGTTGCAATAGCCGGATTGGTGGTAAGGGGTGGGGGGTGGGGAGGGATAAGTGGGTTTATAAATATTCATAATTGTATGGTAGTCATATATACTGTATATATTGTATGAATGTATGCTTTGCCTACAAAATAAAAAATGAATGATAAAAAAAAAAAGAAAAAAAAAAGAAGGTGAGCGGACATGATGCAGTCAGAATATAAAACGCTGTCACATAAAACATCTAGCGCTGCTCTGACCCAAACGTAGTTCAGCTTTCCCCCTCTTAACGAGCCACTTTAGAAATCCTGTGCGGTGGAACAGTGAGATCAACGGTGCAGACACGCGGCCTCAAGCATTATAACCACGCCTTTTAAGGGTAAAATTATGCACCATCTGCTCATTGGAGAAGTGCAGTAAAGAGTCACAAGCTTGCCTTTTAAGCTCCAATTCCACAGAGAAATCCAGTAAAACCAGACAAGCCAAGCGCTCTGCTCCCCCCCCCCCCTCCCTTCATCCCGTCTGTCTGTCTCCATATATAGGCTATTATTCCATATTATTATGCTTCTGAAACCAATCTAACTGCACTTTAAATACTGCAAGCATGTAAATACGCTACACTATAGCAAGATCAAAGTGAAAAGAATGTTCTAAACGCATCAGCTAGAAAAATATAGCCTATCCCTATATGATGAGATTAATTAGATTGGTGAAAGTTTGTCCAGAAAGATATCGTTTTCTCTCCCCTGCTGCAGGTAGGATGATGCACATAAATATAGCCTACATTATGTAAAGTCATTGCAGAAATGTGTTTTTATTGTAAAACTAAATGTGAAGTAGGGCCAAGTTATTGGAGCAGACATCACAGTATAGCACATGACAGTAGAAGCGTGTTACGCTGTCACTTATCTAAATCACGTTAAATCGACGAGGGATATATATAGGCCCAGGATGACATATATGTTTCACATAGGGTGGTGTTTTCATTTCGATGTTTTATTTGGTCCAATATTGAAATGTTCTACAATTGCAGGTTGTGTTACCATTACACATTATTTAGATCTACCTTTATATCTATTTCGGCTCATTTGGTTGCTATTTAGTAGCGAAATGGATTAGCCCAATGCATGGTGGGACTGGAGATTTCACATGCCAGGCAGTGAACTTACTTCTTTTTTCTATGGGACGTGTGTTGTGTCTGTCTGAGCGAGGGAGTCAGAGAGAGAAAGTCGTATTGTGCCTGTCAGACTGATGAGCAAGAGAGAGAGAGTGACACAGAGAAGGGTGACAGAGGAGAGCCAGAGGAGCGCTCCGCACAACCAGCGCACTGAATAGGCCTGGTTTTCAAAAGCGCAAAGCGCTAAATTAACGCCAGGTCGGAAGATATCATTAGGACGGTATTTAAGGCCGAAACGTCCACTCTCGGCTATTCATGGAGTGCGCCATGCCCATTTAGCCTAAAGCGCATTTGGCGGCCTAAAGCCATGTTGATATCTTCCCGAGGCAGGCGCAAGGCACGTTTTTTTGCGCGTAAGGCCAGTTTTAGCGCCGAAGGCCTGTGGGAGAATAGGGCCCATAGTGTCTGTCCCAGCCCATGTACAGCAGACACACCAAACGGCCTGTTGCCTCCAAACTGTGTGTAGGCCTGCTTAACATCACACAGAGCTGTTACCAGCTGATCACAGGGGATTGGCTCTTGATACTGCAACAAATATCTCTGTGCAATTAGCCGCAGCTCATTAGTTAGTACGTTAGCATATGATGTAATCCCAGCAACGCTGCAAGCCATGTCTTCGTTCAGCTTGTAGATCTTTTCAGAGAAGCAGACTTCTTCATCCAGCAGCTTGTGGATGTTTGGCCTCTCTGCGGCCAGCAGCACTCCATCATTTGCCAGGATCCCCAGACATGTTCCCGCGTGACCGATGGCTTCCATGGCATACTCCACCTGATACAGCGTCCTTCAGGAGAGAAAATGGTCATCCGAGAATCATATCTGCGAGACATTTTTCAATTGTCTGGACTTTGAATCATTGGTTAAAGAAAGCCTTCCTTCCTGTTGCTGCATTCTAGCTACATAGCAGTGCCCCCTGTCGCAGACATTATGACATCATCAGTGATGTCATCAATCATCAGTGATCAGAATGACAATATCCGTAAATTGATGTCAACTGATGTCACTATGCAAAGACATTGTGACATCATCATTGATGTCATAAATCAGTGATGATGCCATACCCACTGATGATGTCATAGGCATTGTGACATCATCACTGATGTCATAAAGCCTTCCCTACTGAGGTTATTGGACCATTCTTGCCCAAGCCTGAACCTGTGGCAACAACCAAACTGGTTGTTATGTAGTGCATGCAGTCTACTGAATGGTTCTATTGGTTTTTACTATAGCACATACTGTATGATGAACAGTGTTGGGAACGTTACTTTAAAAAAGTAATTAGTTATAGTTACTCACTACTTGTTCCAAAAAGTAACTGAGTTAGTAACTGAATTACTCTATAATAAAAGTAACTAGTTACCAGGGAAAGTAACTATTTGCGTATCTCCACCTTGAAAATGCCAAATTTTCATGGATTGCTGCAAACCTGAGGGTACCCTCACGGGCCCCTCGGGCCGACCAAAACGGGCCGAGGCCGGGCTTGTTTTTTATTTATTTTTAATTAATAGGTCCGGGGTCGGGCCGTTTCAATAATTCAATTAAATAATGTTGTATTAGCGTACTCGCTTGATTTTACACAGCGGAGCACAGTCAGACAAAGAGGAGGAGTGCAGAGACACTCCTCCAGCCACACACAGACCCTCACGTGACGTTAGTAGCTGTAGACAGCTCCCGAAGAGAGATAGAGAGAGGTTTGTGCCGTGTCCGTCCATGTACAGCGAGCGGACAGCTCCCGAACACAGAGAGAGAGAGAGTCAAATAGAGAGACAGACAGAGAGAGGCTGCGCAGGACGGCCGCGTGGCGATGCAGCACGCGGAACAGAGAGGGAGAGAGATGTGTCATTATATCGTAATATTGGCTTCGGGCCTCGCAACGGGCTGGATCGGGCACGGGTCTGCATGTCACGGGCCGGGGAGGGCTCGGGCCGAAATTTCAGGCCCGCGCAGCTCTCAACTCCGGACTCGCCATTTCTGCTGCTTCCTCGAATCTGTTTGGTGTGTCTGTGTGTGTGTGTGTGTGTGTGTGTGTGTGTGTCGCCCGTGTCCTGACTCCTGGCTCGTGTGTAACACTGGCTCCGATTGGCTACCATGAAACACATGACTCTGCCTTAGCCAATCATAATCGTTTATCTCGTTATGTTAACCCACCCGGTCTCCTCACTTGACAACACTAGTGTAGGCTACGGGTAGTTTACTCAATCATTTCATAGTAACGCACCGCATTTAGCGTTCAGTAACGATAACGGCGTTGTAACGACGGAAACAGTAATTAGTTAGATTACCCCGTTACTGAAAAAATAACGGCGTTACCTAACGCCGTTCTTTTAAACGGCGTTATTCCAAACACTGATGATGAATGGATGTGCCTGTGTATGTGGCATTGTTTGTTTACATGGCTAATACAGTGATTCATTTGTCTGATATAGCACATTTTTGTAACTTGTGACTTGTGATTTACAATCTAAAATGGTGTACTGCATAGCCTTGTGTAACTGGACTCAGTGTTAACATACAGTGTAATAGGCATAGGTCTAAATACACAGTCAGTCTTCAGCTCTTGAAGCACAGCACGCATGTAAATGTTGGATTGTGGATTTGGCTCTCAATGGGAAAACAGTGGCCCTCCTTTTGTAGCAGTATAGCCTAATTCACACCCTAGCCTATCCTATTATTATTATTTATATTAATTCAAGAACACTCTCGTCATAGATTTAACCATTTATTGCATAAATGTGTAACGCTGTTCTGCTCTACTAGCCTTATAAACAGCGCCCAGGTTCTTTAACTAACACTCAATGATATTACAACTGGTAATATATACTTTCGTTAGAGTATTGAGTGGGTAACTGTCTAATTTTAAAGGAAATACTTATGAATGAAATAATAGACACTATTTAAAGTAGGTGTGTGGTGTCCTTTGTGGCTTTTTAACCCTTTTAATGAAAATGCACCTTAATGAAATGAAGCACTTTTAAACTTTTAAACAGTTTTATATATCAAAGAATAATATATTTATTACAAAACTTGGCCTAAATAGAAATAAAATATATATGTATTTGTTTGTACTTGTTTGTATGAAAATATATCCCCCACAATTAAAATAAATACACCTGCACAGTATCTGCTATAGACACAGCAGATAACTAAAGGGTTTCTCTTTTCCAGTAGCGGCCAGATGCACAACTAACTGGTTTCACCTTTTTTCTCTGAGGGAATTATTATTTTCACTTTAGTTAAACCATAAAATAAATAGTGCTGTAAAAACACTCTAGACACTTTAAAGTTGATCAAACAAAAATATAGCCTATTGCACCTTTAATTACCTTATCCCGAATGGGATTCAAATGTAAACTTAGTGGGCCCACACTATGAGTTACCTTATCAAATAAACAAACAAAAAGCCGGCAACCTGTTTACTGTAGTGTGCACACTGAAATGGTACCCTGAGGCAGGCCTGATTGCTGCTTGTGAACGCTGGTCCACGGAAGATGATGGACACGGATTGTGATCCTCCAGCAGGCTCCAGGGAAAGGGTTAACTCTCCCACCGAAGTAGGTCAGTGCGCAGTGGCTCTCTGTAGCCACTGAGCGCGGATCCTCTCACCCGCTCCTTGGTCCTTGTAGAGGAAACTCTCTGCTTCCCCTCGGTGGCAGACGTGAGGCGGGGCGCCGCCCGGCGATCCCCCACAGCGCTGTCCGGTCCCGTCTGGATGATGTTGGAGGCTAGCTGGAAAATGCCAGCCTCTCTTGTCCTCTTGTCAAGAAAGCTGTAGGAAGCTAACGTGGATAACTTTTAGCTTCACAGTCTCTGTCAGATCGATTGCAGGGAGCTAACTGTTGCTACCTGCTAGCACTACAGTTAACACAGTACACTGTCCAGTTTATGCAGGGAGCTAACGGTGTCTACTTAGCATTAGCCGAACCGCCAACACTGAACACTGTCCGCACCGCACGCACTGAATCACTGTACCCGCACTCGCGCAGATTCCACACTCCGCCGAAGCACTTCAGACAGCGGTAGACTCATTAACTTATATTAGAAGTCACTTTTACCATGCTCACGTGGAGAGCAGGGACACAACATGGCATGCTCTTAGCTGCCGGAGAGAGAAGAGGAAGTCCTTCCTCCATACTGCGTTACTCTGTCTTTCTCTACCCGCCCTCCAGCCAATGGAATAATGGAACTTGACGTTACCACCAGACAGACCAATGACAGGTAGAATACAAGACGACATTAGAACAAGCATGTTAGATTGCAACTGTAAACCTCTCAATCAACGTATCATGCTGCGTTCACTTGTAGTAGTAAACAACACATCTTCTATTGTAAAGAGTTTACAGACATTTAGACACTTTCTTTTTCATTGAGACATTGAAAATAGTAAGACATGGAAAATAATAAAGTTTGTGCACAAAACAATATAAAATAACCCAGGGGGTTACAAATGGAAATACAGTTATGTTTGGCGTTGAAGGCTCCGTCCGCTCTTTACAGAAGATGCTCCTCCCTGAACCGGCCCAGCAGCATGCTACGCCGAGCAGGGAGGGCCGCACAAATCCCCCCATGGGGATATAAGAGTCCAGATTAATTTAAAGCCATTAGTGAGTAACAGAGGGCAAGACATGGAAACGTTCACTTTTTGAGCCATGCAGACTCTAGAGCTAGAATACATAATTAGCCTTTGAGCCAAGCAGAGTCTGAGCTAGAAAGGTGGAGGCTGGGGTGGTGGAGGCAAAGCATTGCCAGCAGCAGCGGTGTGAGGCAGCATGGATGGAGCAGATCGAGTGAGAGAGGAGGCCGTAATGGACCACCTTGATGTGAGAATGGTTGTGATTGGCGAATGGTTAAACGATGATCCCAACGGGGGCTGTCAGCTGGTTACAGCTGGGGCGTAGCCTATGACTTCCATGTCTCGAATGAACTAACACAGGCTTCATTTATTTAGAAAATGTTAGCACCCGCTGTAAATAATTAAGCTCCCCCTTAGCTCCCCCAGCCACAACTGTCTGCAGCCGCTACTGATTCCAGCAAGAGTGTTGCTTTCAGCCCTTCTTGAAGGATTAGATTGTCTCACAGAAACGTAGTCCCAGGTTATAACGTGTACAGACCAGACAGCTGGAACTTTATTTAAAGTCCCAGGTTATAGCAGCACCCCCTGCTTAAAATGACTTCAGACAGCTGGAACTTTATTTAAAGTCCCAGGTTATAACGTGTTCAGACCAGACAGCTCGAGTTTTATTTAAAGTCCCAGGTTATAACGTGTACAGACCAGACAGCTCAAGTTTTATTTAAAGTCCCAGGTTATAACGTGTTCAGACCAGACAGCTCGAGTTTTATTTAAAGTCCCAGGTTATAACGTGTACAGACCAGACAGCTCAAGCTTTATTTAAAGTCCCAGGTTATAACATGTACAGACCAGACAGCTGGAACTTTATTTAATGTCCCAGGTTATAACGTGTACAGACCAGACAGCTGTAACTTCATTTAAAGTCCCAGGTTATAACGTGTACAGACCAGACAGCTGTAACTTCATTTAAAGTCCCAGGTTATAACGTGTTCAGACCAGACAGCTGTAACTTCATTTAAAGTCCCAGGTTATAACGTGTACAGACCAGACAGCTGGAACTTTATTTAAAGTCCCAGGTTATAACGTGTACAGACCAGACAGCTGTAACTTCATTTAAAGTCCCAGGTTATAACGTGTTCAGACCAGACAGCTGTAACTTCATTTAAAGTCCCAGGTTATAACGTGTACAGACCAGACAGCTGGAACTTTATTTAAAGTCCCAGGTTATAACGTGTACAGACCAGACAGCTGTAACTTCATTTAAAGTCCCAGGTTATAACGTGTACAGACCAGACAGCTGGAACTTTATTTAAAGTCCCAGGTTATAACATGTACAGACCAGACAGCTGTAACTTCATTTAAAGTCCCAGGTTATAACGTGTACAGACCAGACAGCTGGAACTTTATTTAAAGTCCCCGGTTATAACGTGTACAGACCAGACAGCTGTAACTTTATTTAAAGTCCCAGGTTATAACGTGTACAGACCAGACAGCTGTAACTTTATTTGAAGTCCCAGGTTATAACGTGTACAGACCAGACAGCTGTAACTTTATTTAAAGTCCCCGGTTATAACGTGTACAGACCAGACAGCTCAAGCTTTATTTAAAGTCCCAGGTTATAATGTGTACAGACCAGACAGCTGTAACTTTATTTAAAGTCCCAGGTTATAACGTGTTCAGACCAGACAGCTGGAACTTTATTTAATGTCCCAGGTTATAACATGTACAGACCAGACAGCTCAAGCTTTATTTAAAGTCCCAGGTTATAATGTGTACAGACCAGACAGCTGTAACTTTATTTAAAGTCCCAGGTTATAACGTGTTCAGACCAGACAGCTGTAACTTTATTTAAAGTCCCAGGTTATAACATGTACAGACCAGACAGCTGGAACTTTATTTAAAGTCCCAGGTTATAACATGTACAGACCAGACAGCTGTAACTTTATTTAAAGTCCCAGGTTATAACATGTACAGACCAGACAGCTGTAACTTTATTTAAAGTCCCAGGTTATAACGTGTTCAGACCAGACAGCTGTAACTTTATTTAAAGTCCCAGGTTATAACATGTACAGACCAGACAGCTGGAACTTTATTTAATGTCCCAGGTTATAATGTGTACAGACCAGACAGCTGGAACTTTATTTAAAGTCCCAGGTTATAACGTGTACAGACCAGACAGCTGGAACTTTATTTAATGTCCCAGGTTATAACATGTACAGACCAGACAGCTGGAACTTTATTTAAAGTCCCAGGTTATAACATGTACAGACCAGACAGCTGGAACTTTATTTAAAGTCCCCGGTTATAACGTGTTCAGACCAGACAGCTGGAACTTTATTTAAAGTCCCAGGTTATAACGTGTACAGACCAGACAGCTGGAACTTTATTTAAAGTCCCAGGTTATAACGTGTTCAGACCAGACAGCTGGAAGTTTATTTAAAGTCCCAGGTTATAACATGTACAGACCAGACAGCTGGAACTTTATTTAAAGTCCCAGGTTATAACGTGTACAGACCAGACAGCTGGAACTTTATTTAAAGTCCCAGGTTATAACATGTACAGACCAGACAGCTGGAACTTTATTTAAAGTCCCAGGTTATAACATGAACAGACCAGACAGCTGGAACTTTATTTAAAGTCCCAGGTTATAACGTGTTCAGACCAGACAGCTGGAACTTTATTTAATGTCCCAGGTTATAACATGTACAGACCAGACAGCTGGAACTTTATTTAAAGTCCCAGGTTATAACATGTACAGACCAGACAGCTGGAACTTTATTTAATGTCCCAGGTTATAACATGTACAGACCAGACAGCTGGAACTTTATTTAAAGTCCCATGTTATAACATGTACAGACCAGACAGCTGGAACTTTATTTAAAGTCCCAGGTTATAACATGTACAGACCAGACAGCTGGAACTTTATTTAAAGTCCCAGGTTATAACGTGTACAGACCAGACAGCTGGAACTTTATTTAAAGTCCCAGGTTATAACGTGTTCAGACCAGACAGCTGGAACTTTATTTAATGTCCCAGGTTATAACATGTACAGACCAGACAGCTGGAACTTTATTTAAAGTCCCAGGTTATAACGTGTACAGACCAGACAGCTGGAACTTTATTTAAAGTCCCCGGTTATAACGTGTACAGACCAGACAGCTCAAGCTTTATTTAAAGTCCCAGGTTATAACGTGTACAGACCAGACAGCTGTAACTTTATTTAAAGTCCCAGGTTATAACGTGTTCAGACCAGACAGCTGGAACTTTATTTAAAGTCCCAGGTTATAACATGTACAGACCAGACAGCTGGAACTTTATTTAAAGTCCCAGGTTATAACATGTACAGACCAGACAGCTGTAACTTTATTTAAAGTCCCAGGTTATAACATGTACAGACCAGACAGCTGTAACTTTATTTAAAGTCCCAGGTTATAACGTGTTCAGACCAGACAGCTGGAACTTTATTTAAAGTCCCAGGTTATAACATGTACAGACCAGACAGCTGTAACTTTATTTAATGTCCCAGGTTATAATGTGTACAGACCAGACAGCTGGAACTTTATTTAAAGTCCCAGGTTATAACGTGTACAGACCAGACAGCTGTAACTTTATTTAAAGTCCCAGGTTATAACGTGTTCAGACCAGACAGCTGGAACTTTATTTAATGTCCCAGGTTATAACATGTACAGACCAGACAGCTGGAACTTTATTTAAAGTCCCAGGTTATAATGTGTACAGACCAGACAGCTGGAACTTTATTTAAAGTCCCGGGTTATAACGTGTACAGACCAGACAGCTCAAGCTTTATTTAAAGTCCCAGGTTATAACGTGTACAGACCAGACAGCTCAAGCTTTATTCAAAGTCCCAGGTTATAACGTGTACAGACCAGACAGAAGTAATGGGAAAGGTGGCAGTGTTTGATATGTTAAAGAGAGCATTCAACACAGACTTAGCCATTTCCACACATGAAGTGTGGACTATGCCCGGTAAATCAGACCTTGGTATTTACTGGACTTATCCTTCTAGACATGAGGGATCGTTGTTTCTAAACATGGGGAAAAGGTCCATGTTTTTTGGCCGAAGGCTGGTGCACGGCTGAGTAGAGCGGGCGGGGGAGGCGGGGTGTTCCACGACGCATAAATTGTGCTCCGGAAAGCCTACCTATACAGTCAATCCTCTAGCTCTGTAAATATGGCACTTAAAAGTTCTAATATTTTTTTGTCTCGCAAAAAGTAACGATGTACTGTAGATTACCACTATGAGGTCAGTTTATTAAAATTACATCTGTATGAAAATCTGATTTTCGTTGTCGGAGATTGAGGAGGAACCGGGGGCCAGCTGCTCATCTCAGCTCCTAGCAGCCAGACTCCAGGCTGCTCCAGCTGGGCAACTTTAACGTCGTCATATAGGGGAACTTATCTGATTAACTGATCTTTGCAGCTCTGTGTTGATTAGCTAATGTTGTGTTGATTTAATTGATGAAAACCACCCTTGAGTGTGTAGGGATTACATTACCCTATCCCCTGAAATGGCATTTGTTGTATCTGCAACTCACAAACGACATGATACTGTAGTAAAGAAGTTCTTCTTATGGGATACTTCAATTTAAACTGCTTAGCATGCCAAAAGAGGTTTAAGCATAACCAAAATGTTAATGACACAAATGGTAAATAAACCTACAAGACTAACAAAATATTCCCAAACAATACTTTTTTTTTATTATTAATATTAAGCCGAAAGGATCACAAACATTTACAACTTAATTAGCGATATTTCAGATCATAACCTTAAATTAGCTGCTAAAAAGTTGACAAAGACACAACACAGATACTAAAATGAAAGGGTCCAACACTCCATTATGACTCTTATTCCCAAGAAGGATCTAGAGCTCCTTAAGAATGAAATAAAATAAAGCCTACGGGCCCACAGGTTGAAAATGGCCTATAGAAAAAATGCCAAGTTGTGTTTGGTTAAGACCTAACGGCTGGGACACACCAGAAGCATAACCGCCGTGGAAGCCTCGCCTCACGGAGGCAGTTTCATTTCGGCGTCCTTGTTAACAGGGGAGACCGATCACACCGTCTTGTGACGTGACGCGGAGCCTGGCCAGGCTCCGCGTCGACGCTTCTGTGACGTGCTGCTGCAGAGACACTTCTGGTGTGTCCCAGGCGTAAAGGCTCAGTTACAGCGAGGAAACATAAAATCCATTTGCTGCTGTGCTCTGAGAGTGAGCTTACCGTACTCTCTGCCCCTCACTGAGATAACAGCGCTGGGAGTCAATACCATGCACAAGGCAGCCGTGTGGCCTGTGCCTGATGACTGCTCTCAACAACATGTCGCTCGCTTTGCACAGACACATCTGTGATGGATTTGTGCAGTACTGGACACTCTGCCCATAAATAATTGTCATTTTTATGAATATGGCCTACTCCTACTATACCATGTCACTAGAGAGTTCAGATCTCCCATTAATCTCTCAAGACAGATGCTATGGTATGCTATGGTATTTGTGTCAAAGAAACTGTGGTTAGTGCTTCAAAATGCTTTGATTCTTCTTCAAAAACTCAGAAGAAATACATTGCTGCTTTTTGTACGTACAGTATGTGTGTGAGTGTGTGTGTGCTTGTCTGTAGGTGTTGATGTTAATCATTACTCATTCAACAACATTTTCATGATTGTATTTGGCTGGACTCATTAGTGTTGATTTGTAATAGTTATGATGTACTGCAGAGGAACTGCTCAGTCAGAGCCGGGCTCTGAGTGTCCTTTCTGCATCCATGCCTAACACCTTTTGCAAGGTGCACTGCTTAAACTTTTTGCTTGTTCCTTTAAGCCTTAAAGGAACAAGCAAATCATAAACATGTTGTCTCTCACTGATGATGTAGTTCCTATCAGTCAGAAACCTTCCAAAACACCAGACATACGACAATTATCATATTTGTATGATAATTTACCTCCCAACAATGATCTTTTTGGCCCTCAGGTACAATAATTCAACACTGCCCAGAATGCATTTCGGCACTGAAGGAACAGAGAAAACTCTGCGCAGCCATGTTTTCTCCGCAAGGCAACTACTGTATTTAGTTTCTGTTTGTTTGGGCTCTATCTATGGTTAATATGGCACTTTATGAAGTTTTAATAGTTTCAGCAGTCAAACGTAACTAAGTAGTAAATCAAGTTGACCCCCAATATACAATCGGGTTTTCAAAAGCCTGAAAAGCCAGCAGTATAACACACCATACGCCAAAGCTACGCTGAAACAATGCAGCGCAGAGGCAGTTTCATTTCAGCATCCTTGTTAACAGGCGAGACCGATCACACAAGCCGCACGCCACGCTGAAGCCACGCTGCAGCGATAGTTTCAGTTTCTGGTCTATTTTTCAAGCGTGCAGCGTGCTGCACCTGAGCAGCCAGGCATGAAGTCAATGCAAGTTGTGAGCGGGGGCTGAGCAGCGCCGGGCGAGGCATGGACAAAACAGTGTTTCTGGTGTGAATGACAAGGCTCCTGCTCAAAGCTTCCATGAAGTGCTGCTTCTGAGATGCCTATGGTGTGAACCAGGGCTTATTTTAGGTTTGGAATCTACACCACGGACTTCACCTACCAGACAGAGTCTTGCCACCTTCAGAAGTTCTCTGACGACTCTGCGATAGTGGGATGTATCAAAGATGGCGACGACGATGAGTATCGGGATGTGGTGGCCAACTTTGTCACATGGTGTGAGCAGAACCACCTGCAGCTCAACGTGTCAAAGACAAAGGAGCTGGTGGTGGACCTGAGGAGGGTCAAGGCTCCGGTGACCCCTGTTTCAATCCACGGGGTCAGTGTCGACATAGTGGAGGATTACAAGTACCTTGGAGTGTACATTGACAATAAACTAGACTGGGCTAAGAACTCTGATGCACTCTACAAGAAGGGGCAAAGCCGTCTCTACTTTCTGAGACGGCTGAGGTCCTTCAACGTCTGCCGGACCATGCTGAGGATGTTCTATGAGTCGGTAGTGGCTAGTGCCTTCCTGTATGCTATTGTGTGCTGGGGCAGCAGGCTGAAGGCAGTGGATGCCAACAGATTCAACAAACTGATCCGTAAGGCCAGGGACATTGTGGGGCTGGATCTGGGCTCTCTGACTGCGGTGTCAGAGAAGAGAACGTTGTCCAGGCTACGCTCCATCATGAGCAATGACTCGCACCCACTCCACGGCATGCTAGTCAAACACAGGAGTACGTTCAGTGAGAGACTGATTCCACCTAGATGCAATACGGAGAGGCACAGGAAATCATTCCTGCCTGTGGCCATTGGTCTATTTAATGCCTCTCTTAAAAGAGCACCTCGGAGACGCTCAGTCTCCCTGAGACTGAGCCAGCCGATAGGTTAACTGTGCCTGGCTTAGCCACGTGTAACGTATAGGACAAGCCGACTTAATAAAAGTCCAGGGTGCAATAATGATAATTGGCACGGAATGTATACTTACTCTACGTATTTTGCTTACTTAGACATATTCTACTATTTTTGCTTCTATCGCATTTACTACTGTTATTCTATGCTATGTTGTGTTCTTCTGCTTATTTTGCTTAACACGTTCACTGCCAATGACGAGTTGACTCGTCAAACACAATCCAACCGTTCACTGCCAACGACGAGTTGACTCGTCAAAAAATAAAAAATAAATTTTTTGACGGTGCTACGTGGATCAATGCCCCCCACGTCTCCTATAAAAATATTGGAAGTATTGAATTAGTATAATCTATTTTACAGACCAACTAAGTGGCGACAGTGCTCTCCCGACAGAGAGAATGCCAACCAAAAACAGCCGCGGGAGAAAGCCATTCTCAAGGAAATGGCTTGGCGATTTTACAGTCATCAGTCACCAGACTCGCCGAGAGCGGCCGCGCCAGCAGAGCAGCACACCGAGAGCGGAGAGCGGTGCTGGCGTGGGGGATTGCAAATTTGCATAATAGATTATGGGTGAAACACACTTTGAAACACCCGCAGAAAGGCCAGAATCGCACGCATTCCGAAAACCCAGAAACGAACGAGCCTCATTCTCATAGCCTACTGTAGGCAAAAACGCTTTCACGCTGCTGCACACGGGCGCACAAGGGTGGGGGGTTCCAAAAATAGATTGGGTGGGCAGCATAAAGCCTAGAATCGCACAAAGCTTCATCAAAGCTCTCAACCGAAAATCCAAGAAACGATTGAGTCCCATCCACAGTCCACACTCGCCACACTCGCCGACGAGGGGCCGCCAGAGAGGGAGGCTGCTCACTGCTCAGACAGGCAGGAGAAACTGGCTTGTGACAAACGCCACCAGACACGCCCACGGAGGGAGGAGTTTAAGGGAGAGGGTGTTCAGAACTATATTGTTCAGATGTCTGATCTCTCACTGATGCCAAAAATAAATGGTTAAAGTTACTGTTCTGCCTGTTTGATTGAATTTCACAAAACTGCGATTATCTCAGCTTCCTGTCTCAGACACTGAAACCATGCTGTACTCAACGGCTAATATCTACATAACTACGGTACTAACTCTACAAACTAACTCTTTTAGACAGAGAAAGCACACATTCTATTAGTACTTTTGTGAACTTCGTGTTCACAAAGTCCAAGCAGAAAATTATCCTCGGCTCTTGTAAAATGAGCCAGAATCCTCAAAAAACGGCTTGGCAGAAGCTACCTACAGTAAAAAAAAAAATGGCTGGCAGTGAATGTGTTAATATCGCATTTACTACTGTTTATTTTATGCTATGTGTGTTCTGTGAGCGAGCTACTGTAACTTGTCCCAATTTCCCCCCGGGGATCATTAAAGTCTTTCTGATTCTGATTCTGATTCTGAAGAAGCTCATTTGTCCAAATTCTCCACCTGGTTTCCAATAAATCAAGGTCACTTGCCTAGCGTCATGCTGTAGCACCCTCTATAGGCAAAATTACACTTTCTTTTTATAGTAGCTCAAAGTACATACAGTACCTGCACAAGTAACATTTGGTTACAATATAGGACAATGCATTCCTGAGGGCGGAGATGGGCCTACAGTGTATATCCAGTGCTGCTGAAATTTGCCAGAAATTTGCCCGCGGCTCATAGTTAGCGTATGTCATGAAAAATTTCATTAAGTTACTGTACAATAACACGACTCACTCTGTATAAGCTTTTACTTTGAAAATCTAATCTGGGCACACACCGGCTCTGCATACCGGTCGTCCGAAGCCAACGCCTACTATGCCCCACTCTGTCACAATTGGCTTAGCCTGATAGTCTTATCCAATCAGAACCAGCCTTGCTACAAAGGATATGTGTACTGTCCAATCAGAGGCAGTGTAGGAGAAAGGCAATGACTCGCTGAAAAAAAAAGAAAAGAAAACATTAGCTATTTGCGAGCAGGGCGAGATCATGGATGTATACACATTGGCCCAATCCCAAACCAGCCCCTATCCCCTAACCCTATCCACTACCCCTCTGTTTGCACGTTCACGCGGAGGTCCGCCATATTAACACATTCACTGCCAACAGTTTTTTTTTTACTGTAGGTAGCTTCTGCCAAGGTTTTTTTTTGAGGATTCTGGCTCATCTTTCAAGAGCCGAGGATTATTTTCTGCTAGGACTTGGTGAACACAAAATATCTCAAAATAACTAATAGAATGTGTGCTTTCTCTGTCTAAAAGAGTTAGTTTGTAGAGTTAGTAGTTATGTAGGCATTAGCAGTTGAATACAGCATGGTTTCAGCGTCTGAAAATTAAAGCAGAGATAAATGCCTTTTTGTGAAATTCGATAGAACAGTCACTTTAACCATTTATTTTTGGCATCAGTAAGACGTCAGACATCTAAACAATAGTTTTGAACAGTAATTTCCATAACAGCATTGTCGGCTTGTCAAACCCTTAAACAGCGAGTCTGCACTGGTGCAGGCTCGCCGACGGTTGCTGCAGAAACTACGTCCGGAGGAAACATCATTCAAGTGTAAGTTAGTTCCGTCTACTTCTTCCAAGTATTTTAGATCAAACACGTACCTTTATTTCCCTCACAGTGACTTTACATCTCGAACTAAATCATGGAATATGTCGAGTTATTAGTCCACAATTGAGAGGTATAGGCTACTGTATTCAAGACAAAGTGACTAAATGAGAGCTAAGCATAGACCTAATATAAACACAGTCAAGAGCGATGCGAATATACGCACAAAATTACGATGCGAGTTTTGACCCACCTGTCAATCCACAGATGTGTTCCGACGCGTCGGAAGCGAATTTCTGAAAAATCGAAAAAATAAACACCGCAATAACGCTCAGCGAAAAGGACTTAGAAGCTTTATTTTGTAGCCCATGTGTGTCTTTTTCATATTTGTGGATGGTTATTAATTAAAAAATATATACATTTTGTGTGTAGTCTAAAACATGTCTATGCATAGACAACATTATCCTGGGCTAAATGAGAGCTAAGCATAGACATAACGTTAAAATCTTGTGCTCAGATAAATTACCTTTTATGCTAACGTGGAGGACTTCTCTAGTGTATATTTTTGTATTTACTGCTAATTATTCATTTTAATAATGTATTTACTGCTTGGTCTAAAATAGGTCTATACATTAGCCAGCTATATGAGAGCTAAATCATAGACGCCCAGTTGATATAACGTCTATTGTGGAACAGCATGACACAGGCAACGCGTCTGTCCGTCTCCATGGCGACGGCTCCTTCCTGTTTCCGGTAAGGTAGCGAGGGCGTCTCACTTGTTCGGCTTCTCTTTTATGCCTCTCCCCTTAATCAGCAGTGCCCTCTACAGCTGCGAGTGGAACTCCATTTGGAGTGGCACTCGGTAGTGAAGTGGTAGTGAGTAGGGAGTGGTTTGGGATTGGGCCTATAGTTGGACATCGGAGTCGGACCACACTTTAACATGTTACAGAGAAGACGAACAAAAGCACACAGAGAAGCAAAAAAGAATGAAAGGTAGACTAAACTTGGCAAAGTGTTAAGACAGATTTGTACATTTCCAACAATGCCTATGTGTTGTATCCCTGGTTGCATTTTTAGCGGGTGGAGAAGCTGTTTAACACAGCCTACCGCACCATAACTAGCTACTAACGTTAAGCAGCCAAAGTCGGCCGACTTTGTACTTTTCGTTTTAACAAACGTCTTATCGCAAACTGCAGTACCTTGGTAATCTCGTCTCATACAGTGTTGGAGGTCGGGATAAGACGTTCGTTAAAACGAAAAGTACAAAGTCGGCCGACTTTGGCTACTTAACATAGCTGCAGGCTGTTTGTTAAACTGCTTCTCCACCTGCTAAAATGCAATCACTTTTGTACCCCAATTACGAATAATCCTCAACTTACTGTTAGTCCATCTGATGGACCTTAAGGGGAATACTGTACTAATTTATAAATATTAATTAAATTTTTTTAATTTTTGACTGTTTATAATTCATTGGTAACTTCTTCCCTAATACCTCATACCAACATTTCATACCTATTCGAATTTTAACCCCTCAAATGCCAGTGTACAGTAAGTACAGTAAAAAAAAAAAGTACAGTAAAAAAAGAAAGTGATTTTTTTTTCTCCTTTCCATAAAGACAAACTGGATTTGGGTCTGATATTATGGGCAGGTTGGGGTGTTTTACAAAAGTCACCACTGCAAGATGCCTAGTGTCAAAGATTGGCAGGAATGATGTCACAATACCTATGACATCACTAGCCTATGACATCATCAGTGATGTCATGAGATGATTTTGGTCAATAATATGTCACTGATGACATTACTGATGATTTCACATACATTGTGACATCATCAGTGGGTTTTTGTATTTTTTGTGATTTTTTGTAAAAATAATATTTTTCATTTTGAGCCAAAAAGCGCATGTTTTGGACTACCAGCCATTTTCCCCAAAACACACAAATGAGCTTTAGTCCAGCATCCATCCTGGTCTAAAGGCTTCAAATCAGTAGTGTGGACTGTCAAATTCAGTTTTCTAATATTTTCCCATCTTTGGCATAGGAATCAGTTTTTTTTACATTTCATGTAAACTGTATGGAATTGATTGCTATGCCAAAACTGGGGGAATATGGGGAAATAGCCAAACACAGTAGAAACTACAATTTTAACCGCTTGAGTCAAGGTGAGATGTGTAACATCAAGGAAATAATGATTTTTTGACAAATTTGCTGGGAGTCAAAAAATAATTGTTGTTTTTGTACAAAATTAACATTGAAACCAATGGGACAACTATGCAATGGACTTTGAGACCATGTAACTCCCCCAAATTTTCTACCAACTCCAACGTTAGATATTAAGGTCAAATTTCAAGATATTTGGTCCAGGATGCCCGCTGAAACAAATGAAATAAATTAATTTTGTAAAAACTTGCTGGGAGTACCAATAGAGTGTTTTCAATGGAAGTCAATGGGTCCATCAGATGGACTAACAGTAAATTGAGGTGTACTTTTGAAACAAGGTCTTAGGATGGTAGAAAGATGATAGATATGATTGATTTTTGTCAAATACCCCCCAAAAATACCTAGCCTTAATTTCAGACCATTTACTCAAAAAATGTCTAAACGGCCCATACGCGAATGTAGGAAATATCCATCAGATGGACTAGTGGGGTACAAGGTTAACACATAGGCATTGTTGGGAATGGAAAATCTGTCTTAACACCTAACCAAGTTTAGTCTACCTATCTAGTCCATGATGTTATCTGTCTTAACACTTTGCCAAGTTTAGTCTACCCATCTAGTACATGATGTTATCCTCTGTGCTGCTACCCCTTACGTTAACGTTATCCTGGAATGCGGGTTTAACGAGCCAGTTCCATGTCTTTGCATTCTTAGACATTGCTGTTTGCTTTATTTTGTATGTTACATAGAATTGGCCAAGTTATTAGTTTATGGGCTAGAAATTCTGCCAGATTACAGACACTAGGCGTAATTTTCTCCTTCATTTGGAGGAGAAAATTCTCCTGAAATGAAGATTAATTGACAGCTGCCATGTCGTGATATGATTGGTTGAAATGGGTTAGAAATTTGATAGTGCAATGTGACATCAGCAAACTGTAGATTACTGTTATGAATGAAATCTTGAAAAATGAACTTTTGATGTGAAAGTGTGATAAACTAAAGACATTTGATTTTCGTGATTTTTTTTTGGCATACAATAGGTGCACTGAATACCCAGGTATTTGAACTCAAATAAAATAAAATAAAGAAATTTTTTTGGGGGGTTCAGCTCGACTTTAAGTTGCACACACAGTGACTTGAGACTTGACTTGAGACTTGTCCACAAAAGACTTGAGACCCCATTCGGACTCAAGATGCATTAACATTAATGTTGTGCTCAATTTAAAAAAGTTAAGTAGTAGCTAAAATGGAACGGTGACGTATGACTCAATGGAACACTTTAGTATATGTCATGTCAATTTGATTCTGAGTGAGGACAAGCTAGCATGTTAACTAGCTTGCTAGCTGTTGGCTACGTTAACTAAGCCCGCTGCCTGCTGCTGTAACCACCTTCGCTGGGCTCAAAACGCCACTGAGTGACAGAAACATTCACTTGAAATAGAACAACCATTATATAAAATAGAACACCAACATTTCGCCAGAGGGGACTGTGTAGTACCACACCGGACAACTGCCTTCGGCAAAAACACCCTCTCAGTCCAGGGCTGCCAAATCTGGAATTTGCTACCTCAAACTATAAGAAACTGTCTGTCATTCCCATCTTTCAAACACAACGTAAAAAAATGGATTTTAAATAGCCAAATCTGCGACCATGTGTAAATTGTACTGTAGTGCTCTTGTTTTGTTTGCTCTGTTATGCTTCTTGTTTTTGTTTTGTCTTGTCTTATTAACCTAGTTTAGTTCATTTTGGTTTACTTTAGTTTCTGATCCGTTTTGGTTTTGTTATTGCTCATGTTGTTTTTTGTATTGTTCTGTTTAGTTCTGTCCTGGTGCTGCCTCTGTCGTTTTTCTGTCTCTCTGTGGGGACTACGGATGTAATTTAGCATTCTTGCTAACTCCGGCTTATTTACGTTGCCTTGTGTAATGTTCATGAATATGCACTGTCCCGTCCAAATAAACAAATAAAGTAAGTAAAGTAATTATACAGGTAGAAAAACTGAATGGAGCAGGGCTTTAACTCATTCATGGCCAAAGACGTCTTTGACGTGTTATCAGGAATAGCCCTCCCAGCCAATGACGTGTTTTTGTTTTTATTAGTGCAGCGCGTAGTTCAAAGACTTCCCCAGCCTGTGACATGTTATCAGGTCCCTAGCCTCAAAGACAAGCCGACAACACGTTATCAAACACATACCGCAGCTGTTGTTTTGAAATGGAAGAGGAGGAGAAAACGGAGAAACGCTGCCTGTTGCATAGAGGAGAAACGCCATTGAAACACCCCTCGGCGCGCTGCGCTGGTCGCCTCTGCTGCAGGGCGAACCTGGATTGAGTTGTTCACGGTAGTCAAACCAACATGATCGATCCGGTTCCAGCGCCTGGTCCCAAAGCCAAGCCGACCCCGTTCCTGTGTCGCAGTATTCGTCCCAGCCCGAACGAGAGGAGGAAAACGATGCAGAGGCAGAGGAGGCTAGACGCTGATCTCAGACCAGTTTGGTGTTCCCCTCCTATGCTAATTTGCGGGGCGATCAGTAGTGTTCCCTGGGAAGAGGTGCGATCCAGCAGCAGCTGTGGACAGAACTCTCTCTCTGTGTGTGTGTGTGTGTGTGTGTGTGTGTGTGTGTGTGTGTGTGTGTGTGTCTGTCTGTCTGTCTGTCTGTCTGCACACTCACTCACACTGAGTAAACTGTATTGTTGAATGTAAAAAAAGCACTTCATGTATATATATATATATATATATATATATATATATATATATTTTGGTCATTTGTGTCATAACGAATAATATTTACATGTCTGATGTCAATACAGTTCAAAATAAAAGAATTGAGAGCGAGTTCTGCCTGAGATTGTGTGCTTTACAAAAATGCCATTTTCTGCAATTTCTCTTCTCAGAGACCTTTTTGGTGAAAACAGGGTGTATATAAATGGCTATAAGTAGAGTACAGAACATGCTAAAAGCTCACTTTTTTTTCCCTGGTGAACCCAGAGACATACATCTTCATTTTGAGGTATTGCAAATCACTTTGGTGCTAATAGATAATTTACTGTGGGTCTTGAAAGATGACCAACAATTATGAAAATCTTTGGCCTGTGCTAAATATTGGCAGTCCTAGGAGATTAATCAGTGCAGAATGATTTATTTATTTTAGTTTTGCTCAGTCATCCCATTCCTTCATTAGCCATCCAGATGAATTGGGGGAAGAAAGACTCACAGATCCTCTTAAAAACGTAATAAACAGAACCAACGCAGAAAAAAGGAAACACTTAAGCTTGCTTGCATGGGCATGGCATGCTTCTCGGTACTATTACCTCTTGACTGGCAGCCTGCTGCCTTTGCTGCTGCCCCCTGGCTTGCTGGTATGGTACTACCTCCTCTTGACGGCTGGCCTGCTGCCTTTCCTGCTGCCCCCTGGCTTGCTGGAGGCCTTGGAGCCACCGGAGAAGAGCTTGCTGAGGAAGTCGGAGACGTCGGGCAGCTCGGGGTTGGAGTTCAGCATGTTCATGGACTCCTCCATCTCCTTTCTCATCTCAGGGTCATCGCTGTTGACCACCTTGCGCAGCAGGACGGTGACCAGCAGGGGCAGAACCATCATCAGAACCATGGGATTCATGAGGAATTCTCTCCAGCCCCAGGTCTCCCTCTTCATGAAGTAGCTGTGTGGGCCAGAGGATGTCATCTGCAGAGGATATGGTTGGCGGATCACTTCTGAGGTCTTGATGTAGTTCACAAGACGCGCCCTCATTTTCCCTTTGGATGTAATATCAACACGTAGTGGTTCAAATCTATATGCAGGGGTAACTATTTCCACAACGTAGGATCCTGAAGGGACGTCATTCACGGCAAAACTGCCGTCAGTTCTCAAAAAGCCAACATGTTCTTCGCCATCCACCAAGACCCGGGCTGTGGAAACCCAGTCTTGTGTTTTCACCCCCGGAACTATTGCCCTTCCCTCGATTTTGAATCCATTTCCGTTCGGCTGTGTCGATGTGCTAGTCCTCGTTTCCATATCAGTGAAACAACACGCCACGACGAGCGTAGCTTGCATACAAATCCATAACAGTGGTATCCTTTTCCTCTGTAACATAATCCTATTCCTATGAGCATGAGTCGTCCAATTTATAACCTCAGCAGGGAAGGATCTATGACATCTGTGAGACAGTCCTACTTTAAAGCCTCTGCGGATTTATGACATCACTGATGATGTCACAATGCCTATGACATCATCAATGCTCAATGCCCATGTGCAGATCTCTGGACATTGAGATAAGTAGGGAGGACAAGGATTGAGGAGGGGGCGGAATTTGTGTAATATTCTGTGAGAATCATCTAATCATCTAAGTTATGGAGAGCACTCATCCATTGTTTCAGAAAAGACTATCCTTTTCTCCAAATTCAGCCAGCTCATATATATTGTGTGAAAAGTCTGATTGAAAATGTATCCATGTTTTTGAAGGAGGCAATTCAGTGCTGGCTGGCTGTGTTTTCAGTTTCATCCTCCAGAAATTTGTGATGAAATCTTACAGCAGATAATGGTTAAACTCAAACATAGTAATTGATGGGAAAAGCATTTATTCGATCATGGTGTTTGTTTTGTTTTGTTTTGTAATGATATTGTGTGTGAGGATGGGAAACGTATGAAGTATAACCAGTTTACAGAAATTAGGGCTATCAGTGTTAATGCATTAATCGCGATGCGATTAAGGGCCGGCCATAACGCGTTTTTTTTATCGCGTTAATCGCATGCCGCTATTTTGTCGCTTCGAGGCACCCGTACTTGTAGTCAAGCCGGTCGCAGCGGTTTCCTGTCTCCTGCTGTTGCAGGCATGGAAAAGAAAGACAGCAACACGCTTCTAAATGGCTCGTTTTACTTTAAAAAACTCCCAAATGGCACAGTGGAGAAGTCAACAGTAGTTTGCACCTTGTGTAAAACGGAATTAAAATATCACAGAAGTACATCGAGTTTGAGCTATCACCTAAAAGCTAAGCATACCGGAGCAGCTAGCGTCGCCTAGCCTCAACGCGAGACTCATCAGTCATTCTTCCTTCAGAGTGTCGGATGCGCGGGTCCTCTAGCCACTGGGAGGTCGGCTCCAATGGCTTCACGCGATATACACGTTATCAATCACAATACAACTGTACCTACCTCACACACAATGTTGTTATCCAATGCTACGGCGCCAATGTACTCCAAAATCTTCTGTAGTTTCCAATACCGAGCCATTATTCACATGGAAGTGACAAAGTTTTTAGCTCAGACACAGCCTTCTTCGGCTGTGTCATTTTGGGTTTCGACTGCTCCACAGCGCCGCCGCCGGAAGTATCGGTTCTGGAGCGTGTACTGCATTGTTTACAATTGTGCATTTATTTTCTGTTCAAGATATATTTTGTAGACATTGTTACCTCCTGTCTACATTGCACTTCTATTGAATTGTACATTTATTTGCATTCATTTGATTCCCAATCACGACACACTGATAAGAATTATTAATATCGAATTGAAAATGCTTTGAAATGCAAAATAATGGCATTTTAAACATGCGATACAAAGATGCGATTAATCGCGATTAACTATAGTTACAGTAATCGCAAGATTAATCGCGATTAAGAAAATGTATCGTTTGACAGCCCTAACAGAAATGTATGGTACTACTTTACTTTACTGCTTTAGGAAAATATTGGAAACAAAAGTACAACAAAAGTAAATAGTGAGATGACAAAGTTGCTCGTATGCCAGCCCGCTACAGGAGATACAAAATGGTTAAAAGGAAATAAGATAAACAAAATTATTTACAAATTTAATTTCATCTCTAGAATCATTACACCATACAGTACATACAAAAAATGGGAGGACACTTTTGATTGTGCCATTTAGTGTTCAAGTTAATGTATAAAACAACAGATGACACATTTCTAAGATCTTTTCAGTTAAAAAATAGTTTATAATTTTTTTATCAACTAGAAAAATGTTAAAGATCTGGGGTATTGTTGAGACAGATGCGTCTCGTTTTTGTTGTCCAGAATCTGAGTCAACAGAGCATCTTTTTTGGTATTGTCATGTTGTGTCAGCTTTTTGAAGTGAGGTTCATAAGATGTGTAACGCAATGAAGTTATGCTTTCGACCGGTGATGTTACAGAAACCAGCAGTTATACTATTAACACGATTCATTTGTTAGGGAAAATATTTATTTTTAAAGCTGCTGATCCAGATTCCTTGAATATTAATTGTTTCAGAAGGTTTATTAAACATTTTGGAAGGATACTGTGACAGAGTCTAGCTCTCAAAATAGGATCAAGCTCGTGTCTAGTCAATCCAAACCTCGCCACAATAACACAGAACGTCTTTGCACAGAAACATCAAACAAGAAGTCCCAAATTGAATGGGAGCAGCTCACCTTCTAGCAGGCTGGGGCGTTGACAGCTATATATAGCCTGTCTTGGTTCCCCGTTGAAATTAAACTTTACTATAGCCTCATCATGTTTTTTAGAAATGTATTATTTAATCAGACACCTGAATATTTCTTCCATCAGATAGTCAACATAAGCAGCAGACACAACCATTACACCAGGAATGCCAGCACAGGACACTTAATACCCCCAACCCCAAGAACAAACCTTCTCAAACGCACAGTTATCTACCGTTCAATAACATCCTGGAACTCACTACCTCCTCATATAACTCAGACACAAAATAAATCGTCATTCAAAAATCAACTCAAGACACACCTAATGCAGCTGACCATGTGACTGAACCAAATGTAGTTGATACTTTTCCTATTCTGTTCTAACTTCTATTGTATTGTTTGCACTGATACTGTGCACCTAAGTATTTGATTGCACAGTATCATTTTAATGTATGTTCTATGTTATGTATTGTATTGCATGTACTTCGTATGTCTTGTCGTTTTTTTGTGGACCCCAGGAAGATTAGCTGTCGCCATGGCGTCAGCTAATGGGGATCCATTCAATAAACAATATACGGCCTCTTTCATGGACAGCTCAGTCGGTGGTATGGAGCTGACCATCAGCAGCTCCCGTTCAGTAGATTGGGGACGCTAGTTATAAAATAATATCTCACACACACAGTCACACCCATGCACGTGGAAACGGAGGGATCAGTAGAGAATTGGAGACCAGGAGCGATACATGGCTGGCTCACATTAGCACTGGGGGAGAGAGTCGCGCACCTGAAACGCCACGTCAAGTACTCTCATAAGCCACTCCCACTTCCTGTTTGACCCTCTGATGCAAAGACGTAAATTACAATATTATAAGTAAACAAAGGGGGTCCCTGACAATCACATGTTAATCACATATCACCCTGTGACAATACGTATATTGCACAGCATAAAGATGTTAAAAAATGAAAGATGGGACAAATGTATTGAAATGTGAGGTTGGTATAGGGAGCTGGTGCTCCGGCAGGATCATTATAGTGTGGAAGTGCGGGAGAAAGACTCAAAACCAAAGTTGTATCCGACTGGATTTATTTTCTCACACTTCAACTGCGATCATACAGGTAAAAGTGGGCTGCTAACATGTTGCTTTGTAGGCTACTCCCCAACCCCCCGCCCCTCTTAAAGGGCCCCCGACCAACAGGTGAATGTCTCTCCCCATTGTCTCTGCTATGGTACGCCAAAATAGTTCATTGTTTACTTGCCTTCTTGGATATTATTATTTGCTACTTTAGGTCTATGGTTATGTTGTGATTATGCCTATGTTTTTTGTGTTTTTGTGTTGCTCAGCATGATGTGTGTGTGTGTGTGTGTGTGTGTGTGTGTGTGTGTGTGTGTGTGTCATGTTGTTTTTTGTATAAAAAAAATCTGTGATTCTTCTTCTTTGGTGTTTTATGGCAGTTGGCATCCTTTATGTTGCATTACTGTACCTGCTTCTGGATTGATCCATACACTGTTTCCCTACATTCTGTCCTTCTGGTCCTCTTGGGTCTCTTCTTCTTCCTCCTCTTCTTCTAGTCATCTTACAGCAGTAGCATCCAGCTTATTGGTGCATTACCCATTCTGCTCCCAGTAAGGATCAGACAATCGACTTACAATCTAAATCCCTCACACACACACACACACACACACACACACACACACTCACCCACCCCCGCACACAGCTAAACTACTTCATACTCTACTAAAAACCCCTGTATCCCTTAGAAAAGCTAACAGAGCCCTCCTCTGCACTCTCATGCTCAATAATCCCTTTAATGTGATTTCCTGCACCCCTAACTTCCTCAGATTCTCCTTCATCAACTCTCTCTGCACCCTATACTCACACGGGTGGGCAACTGTGGTGGTCTAACCTATACTGTATATATATATATATATATATACTGTGTATATATATATATATATATATATATATATATACCGTATATATTAGACCACCAAAATCTGTTTTTATTTTA
This sequence comes from Poromitra crassiceps, assembly GCF_964638095.1. NCBI lineage: Eukaryota > Metazoa > Chordata > Actinopteri > Beryciformes > Melamphaidae > Poromitra > Poromitra crassiceps. Next base: position 93,830,378 of record NC_139624.1, on the reverse strand, counting down.
CTGTACATCCCAGAACATGGCGCTAATGGCGTTAGCATTGTCCATCCACATACTGTTTAACATTAGCATTTGAGCTAATGCTATTGTAACAAACATTTGGGTGATGTACCCCATCAAATTGCTGTAGTGGGCTGTTTTAAAGCTAGAGCAAAGTTTCTGAAGTTTGAGTCATCTGAATGGAAGAATTAGCCTACCAAATTTGAATATGAAAAATAAATGTTGCTATAATAAACTTTGATTACCAGTCATTTTCATCAAATGAGTAGCTATAATTGGGAGTGATGGTGTGGCTACCCGCAAGATAAAACAACTTGTTACATCCTTCACATCCTTTGTTGATTCCATTCCGTGATTGCGACGTGCCGCAAAACGACATGCAGTCGGTGTTCATGTGATCAAACAAGCTCCAAGCAGCATGGCATTTAACGTTACAACGACAATGTGTGACATCACCGCGTTAGCTTTAGCTTTAGCTTTAGCTCGGCTGGATATTGTCTCATTACTTTGAAGACAAGAACATCAAAGTCTAATGTAACCTGTGTCCAGGTACTAAGACTCTTTCCACTGCGAAAAACACAACCTCAAACCTCCTAACACATGCACCTAACGTTAACGTTACGACTTATAAGGACAGCACAACAACATGAAGCTAAACTACTAACGTTACCACCAAAGGTAAGCACATAAACAGTAAAACTGTTAAAATACAGATACGTAAATATAACGTTAAATCTCACTAGGGCACACTGTCTATTGTTGTTGCAGGGCTAACGTTATTTGTGACACAAACTTGTTAAGGGGAACATATGGGGCTAGTAACTTATGGATTCATGCATAGGCTGTAGAAACAACTGCTACAGTACTTTGAAGCAAAGTCTGCATTTTGATGAGAAAGAGCGCAATTACCAATTTTGTGGGATGTAACAGAAAAGTAATATAAGTGATGTAATGAATTACTTTTGGCAATATCATCATCATCATCATCAGAAATGGGAACTAGGGCTCTGTTTGTTTGTCTGCTTCTCTGTCTGTCCCATGTCCCACTGTGATATTACAGTTACATCAGATATTACAAAAGTGATGTGTAAGACAACAGTTCCCTTTTTTTAGCATGTGCTCAATTCTTTACGGTTTGTCTGATAAAACAAAACCCAGAAGATACATCCCACTAGACGTATCTGTTAGATGATAGTTAAGACAGGTGTGTGTGTCAGTGCGCGCGTGTGCGTGTGTGTGCGCGCGTGTGCAGAGAGCAAGAGGAGAGAGGAGCAGCACTCCAGCAGCCTCCTATATATCCAGGGCTAATGGAGCTGTCACAGTGTTTGGACATTTATTCTGTGTGTGTGTGTGTGTGTGTGTGTGTGTGTGTGTGTGTGTGTGTGTGTGTGTGTGCATGCGTGCGTGCGTGCGTGCGTGCGTGTTTGGACTCAGGGGTTTGATTGTGCCTTTAATTGCTTCAGGCCTGCTGGCTGGAGAGCTGTGAGGAGATTAAATGTAATGTATTGTTGCAGCAGAACAGTTATGACACTGATCACACACTGATATGTGCTCATGTGTTGTCACTGCCAATAATCCTTTTATCGATCGGGCTGCCTTCAAACAATTACAGCAACTGACACAGAGCGCCGCTCAACTCACACAGAGCGCCACTCCATTTCCAGGTTGGATATTTCATTGAGCTCGACAAATTATTTCCTGCGTTTTCTTTGTCTTCAATGTTTTTTTTTTACAAATAAGGCAGAAAAAAGTCAGATCATATGCCATAAGTTGTTACTCATTTTAGTTTAGCCACTTGACTGATGGCTTTCCAAGGTACTGCTGCTGTACCTAACATGGAGGCTTTTGTTATTTAAATATTTTCTTTTCTTTTCTGTTCTGTTCTTTAGTAGATGATGTGGAACTAGAAGTGCACTCGGAGAGTGCAGACCTCCGCCGAGGCCAATATACCATAACCCTGACCAGCCACCACCTCCCCCCCGTGCTGCCGTGCCGCAGCAGTACCGCAGCAAAGTGACCGAACCAAATAAGAAACAACTGTATGTCAGAGGGCTGCACAATTAATCGTATTTTCATCGTCATCGCAATATGAACATGCGCAATAAACACATCGCAAAGACTGCCTGAAACACAATGAATAACAAAAGTGGTTTTATTTACATGCGCCATGCATTCCTACTCAGCATCTGATCATTTTGGCTTGTGTTGTAAATCCAGCGTACACCTTTCCCTTGCAACAGTGCACTCCACCCCTCTGCCAAAGCCCAAACACGCTGTGTGTAGTTTCAGTTAGAGTCAGTGTGTATTTCATTTCTTTATTCAGTGGGCATAGGCTATGTTTGGGGCCTATGTTAGCATTATTAAAGCAGAAAGACATAGGAACTGTAGCTAATATGCATACTTTAATATTTGTTTATTTATCGCAAGTCATATCGTCATCGCTATATTGAACAATGTTATCGCACATCGCAGATGTTATCGTGCAGGCCTATGTCAGAATCATACCAACAAGCCCTCTAACCCATACAACCACTTAACTTGTTTGTTCCTACCCCTCTTACATGACCCACAGGCATGTCACACTTCCAACGCTAATTAAAAAATGTTGGTTAACACATTGAGTGCCAGCCGTTTTTTCAATGCTGTAGGTAAGTTGTGCCAGTTTTTTTTTTGAGGATTCTGGCTCATTTTACAAGAGCCGAGGATTCTTTTCTGTTAAGACTTCGTGAACACCAATCATCTAAAAAGAACTAATAGAATGTGTGCTTTCTCTGTCTAAAAGAGTTCGTTTGTAGAGTTAGTAGTTATGTAGATATTAGCCGTTGAGTACAGCATGGTTTCAGAGATTTTCAGACAGTTTTGAGATAAATGGATTTTTAGAACCACCTCACGTGCCTGTGATTATGGGTGCCCTTGGGCAAGTCTGTATACTGTTTTGTGTGTGTGTGTGTGTGTGTGTGTGTGTGTGTGTGTGTGTGTCTCCAAACTCCTCCCTCCGTAGGTGTGGCTTTGCAGTGTTTTGTCACAGGCGAGTTTGATCCCAAAAAAAGAGAAGGGAATCGCAGGAGCGGGGAACAGGAGAGGAGAGGCGAGGGGGGGGGGGGTTAGACACGGGAGAGAAATTCCTTCGCGATCCCCTTCTTCCAATCTTGAGGCAGCCTACTCCGCTCTGCTGCTGCTGCTGCTGCTGGCGGCTCTCGGGCAGTCTGGCTTACTGAACGGGCTCGTTCCTTTCTTGAGGTGTCGGCTGAGAGCTTTGAAGAAGCTTTTGCGATTCTGGTCTTATTTATGCGCAAAGGTACTCGAGTGTGTGTGTGTGCGCGCGCGCGCGCGCGCGTGTGTGTGTGTGTGTGTGTGTGTGTGTGTGTGTGTGTGTGTGTGTGTGTGAAATCGAAAGAGTTTTCGCCCAGCTATTTCCTTGAAAATTAGAATGGCTTTCTCCAGCGGACCCGTGGCTGTGGCTTTCTCTCTGTCTGGAGAGAACTGTCGCCACTTAGTGGTCGGTAAAATAGATTATACACATTCTCTTCCTCCAATAGTGGTATAGAAGACGTAAAAGGGGTTGATTGATGTCCCACCGTCAAAAAAAAAAAAAGTTTATGTAAGACGAGATATCTCGTCTTTGGCACTCAACGGTTGGATTATGTAAGACGAGATATCTCGTCCTTGGCACTCAACGTGTTAATTTGAAAACGCGTTAATTTCAAAATGTCGGTTAATTTCAAAATGTGGGTTGTGTTTAGGCAACTCAAATAACTTAAGGTTAGGGTTTGGGTTAGGCTTGTCAGATTTTAACAGGTCTCTCTGGTGTGAAAGACAGGTGTTTACGCCTAGCCTGGGTAAACCCAGCCCCCACGTGACCTGCTCTCAGACCTGCTCTCAGTCACTAGTGACTGAGAGCAGGTCTGAGAGCAGGTCACGTGGGGGCTGGGTTTACCCAGGCTAGTTTACGCCCTCCACCACCACCCCCATCCCCAACACCTTCACTTTTCCACCAGGCTATTTGCTATTTGCATGCCAACGTATTTTTTTCTTAAAGCAGCTACGAGCAACTTTTTCGATTGTTATTAAACAGTATAATTACAATATTGATGCATCACATCTTACCTATAATAGTAGCTGAGACCAAAGCCGTGTGAATCGGAGATTGCTCCCTTAGATGATTATTAAGTCTCTCTGTCTGTCTAAACTCGCGTCAACAGGGGGCTCTCTCTCTCTCTCCTTACCGCCGGACCGGATAAACGCGGAAGTGAAACCCGGAAGTGAAATGCAGCTGCCTGCCTTCACCCGTTCGCGCTGCCTAGCAACATAGCATAAACAATGTGAACGCCACGCATACTCTCGTGAACATCTCTCATTATATTCTAACAGGTTTTTGGAAGTTATTTTGTGGTTATGGCCGAAGTGGCTGCTGCAAACCGTTTCATTTCACTTCCTGATCTTCCCTGGCCACAGACAGACTAACACTGGCTGATTCACTCGGGCTTCAAGCGAGACTACTCTGCGTTGGTCTCGTCTACTATTAGAGGTAAGATGTGATGCATTGATATTAAATTTATACTGTTTAATAACAATCGAAAAAGTTGCTCGTAGCTGCTTTAAACAAGCCTGAATACCCCCCCTCCCCCCTCCCCACAGACACACCCACACGCATCAGATCAAAAACATCCTTTGATGGGTCAAGGTCACCTTGACTCTGGCTTGTGTTTTTAGTCATTATGTCTCGTTGCCAAAATCACATGAGCTCATTAAATCTGCCTCTTCCTCTGAAGTGGTCTCATCTCCTCAGACGTCACATGCACTCAGCTCAAACTCCTCAGACATCTTAACGGCCACTTCAATCTCCACTCGCATCCTGTGGCTTTGGTTTCAATTACTTTCAATGTCTGAGATGTGTTTTCCTCCTGTAACAATGATGTTACCATGGCAAATTAAATGACTGTGTAGGGAAATAATAAGAGAGAAAAAGGATTGGTGGTGCGGTTGTCACAGGCTTATACAGTTGGATTCACATTTAGGCAATTTCCGTGTAAAGACTCCCAGTGATTGTTTTATTTAGCAAAGTGCTGTGTTACCTGTGTTACTGTGTTATGATATTGCAAACATTTGCACTGTAAAGCTGGTCCTGGTGAATTTATATGATATGAACATTCCTACAGTACACTGAGAAACTCTCATGAACAATGAATATATTGATATTACATCGATGTTGTGATACAGTATGAGACTGATATCGTCTAAGATTTTGAATATAGTGATATGGCATTGCATAGCATAAGTGTTGTCTTTTCCTGGTTTTAAACGCTGCATTACAGTAAAGTGATGTAACTTTCTGAACTTACCAGACTGTTCTAGCTCTTCTATTATTATTTGCCTTTATAGGTAGTAGGCTTGGGCCGATTTTCACTAATATTTAATATTGTGATATTTCCTGAATATCACGATATTTCCTGAATATAGCGGGGATCGCGCCTTCTCTGTAGTTGCTCCTAAACTATGGAATGGCTTACCGCTGCAGATTAGGCAGGCCTCCTCACTGTCCCACTTTAAAGGCCTCCTCAAAACGCACTTTTTCTCCTTGGCCTTCGCTGCCATGTAGGATGCTGATTTTATGACCCATGAGTTGCTTTTATGTTTTTATGTTTTTATGCATTCTATTATTTACTAGACTATACTTTATACTTTTTATTTTGTTTTTGTTTTTTTATGCATTTTATTGATTTTGCTTTTATATATTTTACGTAACGTCTTTTATTATGTTTATTCATTTTATTGATTTTATCAGATTTTATTGATTTATTGTTTTTAGCTGATTGCTCTTCAGTACTCTGTACAGCACTTTGGTCCTCCTCTGGTTGTTTTAAAGCGCTTTATAAATAAAGTTGGATTGGATTGGATTGGATTGGATTTCGAAAATTTGCTAAGGGGAGGGGGGGCGGCTGATTTTTTTTTATTTCCTGCCCTGATCCTGACCCTTATTGTGCATGCTTGGCATACTGTTAAGAGTGTTGTATTTGTTGCTGCAAAGGGAGAGGTAAAGAAAGGAAGTGAACAGCACATCACCCTCTCAGTTTTTTTCACCCCCCCCGAGCCTATATCGCAATATTTAAAGATCCTGGAAACCTAAATGCACAGAAACCTTCTAACTATGCAATGTAGGGTCTTATGTGACTAATTGTAAGCCTCAAAAAGTTTGAGACATTAGTTTCAACCCCAATCCTAAATATCACCATTTCCCTGTTTCCAATTTTTCTTGAGGCAGGATTTGAATTTGGCGGTGCTTAACCGCTTCAAACTGCCCGCCTATTGACGTCAACAGGCGGATCCGATCATAAAGTGGCTTGCAGTTGTCCATTTTACGAAACCTTTGTGCCCCCGTAGCCCGCTGGGACTCTGTCTGAATGTGGCCAGCCGTGTCAGAGTGCTGCCCTGCCAGGCAGCATTTGAGGAAATGACTCAGGGACACGGTCCTCACCTCCAGCGAGACACATTGTGTTTCTTTAAATGCATGTTTCAAAAGTCTGCAGCACGGCATTTCCGTAGATGCACTGATGTGTCACCAGAAAAGTTTTGTATTGAATCCTGGAGGAGACAGTGAGCCAGTGTAGTGACTGTAGGACGGGGGTGATATGGTCAGACTTTCGCACTCTCAACAGGATGCTAGCAGCACTGTTCTGAATGTATTGGAGCTTCTGGAGGCTCTTGCTAGGGATCCCGATGAGAAGTGCATTGCAGTAGTCCAGCCTTGAGGATACAAAGGCGTGCATGAGTTTCTCAGCATCTGGCAGGCTGAGTGTGGGACGGAGTTTGGAAATGTTCTTCAAGTGGTAGAAATCGGTTTTGCACAGGTATTTGATGTGGGCGTCAAAGGTTAGGTGACTGATGAGGAGAGGGGAATGTCCTGGCCAGAGAAGGTGATGCAGGTTATGGGGATGACTGGACCTGGTGTGGAGTGCCAACTAAAATAGCCTCCGTTTTGGAGCTGTTTAGCTGCAGGAAGTTATATTTCATCCACACCCTTATCTCCTCAAGGCAGGGGGAGAGGGATGATGATGATGCTGAGGGGATTTGGGACAGTTTTTAGATATAGCTGTGTGTCATCAGCTTAGCAGCGGAATGATATTCCATGCCGCCTAACGACACTCCCGAGGGGAAGCATGTATAGGATGAAACTGACCCCTGGGGGACTCCACAGGTGACAGAGTGAGTCCGGGACTTTGCGTTTCCCAGGGAGACATACTTGGTTCTCCCAGACAGACTGGAACCAGTTTAGGACAGACTCAGAGAGACAGATGCAGTGGAGGCGGTTGAGGAGGATGTTGTGGTCAACAGTGTCGAGCACTGCAGTCAGATCCAGGAGGACCAACAGAGATGGAGAGCCAGCGTCAGCCTCCATCAGCAGGTCGTTTGTGACCAGTGTTGGGCACTGATTACTAAAAAAGTAATATTACATACTCGTTACTATTTTCAAAAGTAATATTATTACTTTACTTATTACTCCATGCCAAAAGTAATTCGTTAGATACTCGTTATATTACTTTTCCGTTACATTCCACACAAATGGCAATGGGCCTTTTACACTGCAGCGATTTTGTGTCTAAAAGGCATGAGGTAACACAGGTGCACTAAGATGTTAATTAGGGCTTCCAACTTCCAGTCCATTTAGGTGTTCCAGTGCTGGAGCCCTAATTAGTTAGTTGGTTGCACCTGTGTATACTCTGTCTTCTAGACACAAATGCCCGTTGTGAAAAAGGCCCATAGCGTTTTTCTCATCAAAATGCAGACTTTGCTGTGCGAATGTGTGAACTAGGTCTATTATGTGCCGTTCCATTTAAACTAATCGCTTTGCCAGAGCACAGCTTCCTACAGAGATGCTTGATGAAGAGCACACCTGGCTCAATGCAATCTTTTAAACAGCTTCTGTTTTATAGAATGCAGTATGCACTGCCAATGCAAACTCAATATGTATAGGCTACATCTTTGCGTAACAAGTTTGTGTCACAAATAACGTTAGCTCTGCAACATTAACATTAACCTGACAATAATAACAGCAATGTTTGATGTCCACCAGCTTGTGAGTTTTTACGTTATCTCTGTATTTTAACAGTTTTCCGGTTTCTGTTGTGCTGTCCTCTCGTCTCGTAACGTTAAGAAGTTTGAGCTCGTGTTTTTCACAGTGGAAAGAGTGTTAGTAGCCTACCTGTCCGGACACCGTTTACATTTGACTTTGATGTTCGTTCCCGACAAAAACAAAGTCATGGGAATATATCCAGCCACGGATTTTCCTCCTTGGCTCAGCAGGGCAGAGAGGGAGGTGTGCCTGCCTGCCTGTTGCCTGGTGCTCTGAATGTGCTCTGCGGTGACGTCACCTTGTTTTGGGAGCGTTAAAAGCCATGCTGCTTGTGATCAGTGAATGCCGACTGCGTGTCGTTTTGCAGCGCAGCTGCATCACAGAATGGACTCAACAAAAGATGTAACGACTAACAAGCTCGTTTATCTTGAAGTAACTGTAATATTATTACTTATATTCTATAGTAATTCGTTACACTACTCATTACTTGGAAAAAGTAATATTATTACAGTAACGAGTAACTAGTAACTCGTTACTTCCCAACACTGTTTGTGACCCTGACCAAGGCTATTTCAGTGCTGTGGGCACAGCGGAAACCAGACTGGAACTTCTCATATAGGTTGTTGAATTTTAGGTGGTCCTGGAGCTGAGCAGCAACCACCTTTTCCAGCACTTTCGATAGGAATAAAAGATTTGAGATGGGCCTGTAATTGGCAAGAACTTCTGGGTCTAGGGTTGGTTTTTTGAGTAGGGGTCTGATGACAGCAGTTTTCAGAGCAGATGGAAGATGGCCGGCTTTGGGGGAGTGGTTTATGATCAGGGGACATAGAGTACTGATGTTTGATTTCACCAATGCAGTGTGAAAAGGGTCCAGGGCACAGGTGGAAGGTTTCATCAAAACATAGTCAGACTCTCTGAGCGAGCCCGCTCCACTTTCACTTTCTCTATGGCAATGATGATCGGGTCTCAGCAGAGCTGGAGAGACCGAGACAGAAATGAAATTAAGTAAGTAGGCTACACTGAGCTGTGTTTTGATCACATTTCTTGACCCATGTGGGAAAACTTTGATTTCTAACTTGTTCGTTTTTAGTAATTTCAAGTAAATGTGCTGTGTGAAAGCCTCGGTCCCAGTGCGGAGTGTGCGCGTGATCTGTGGAGGTCTGCCTCGCTCATGATTTCAGCCAGAATTTGAGGGAGGAGTTGGGCCAGCGAGCCAGCACGGCTTTCAAACACACACACACACATACACGGTAACCAGAAAGTAGCAGTGGCTCCTCCGAGGCGGGGGTAACGGAGGCCGTTACGTGCCCAGTTTGCTGAGCTCGGTCATGTGACCAGGAAGAGTCGGTGTCTGTGCTGGAGGACTGAAATGTTCATATTTTACATTTCCGTGCATTCCAGAAACGTACAATGCAGACATTTCATCCTGTCAATTGAGTTGACACATTGCTGATGATTATTTATCAAAAATCTCACTGTAATTATTTTATGAAAGCACCAATAGTCATCCCTACAATATTGTGGCAATATCAATATCAAGGTATTTGGTCAAAAATATGATATTTGATTTTGTCCACATTGCCCAGCCCGAGCTCCACACTTTCTCTGTTCGCTACCATTAGTGGAGAATCAGAAGTGGCTGAGAACATTCATGGACTTGAACACTCACAGAGACACTGCTGTTCTCTTAGCTATCTGTAAACTCTTGGGTCAATGACCGTGTGAAGAGCAACATTTAATTTAGGGGGGGAATATTTTGTGAGAAATATATATATATATATATGTATATATATATATATATATATATCTCACAAAATATGAGAAATATATACATATATATATATATATATATATATATATGTAACATTATGTTATTTGCCTATTATATAATTACACTGTTATTTATTTGTTATTTTATACCTGTAATATACCTGTCAGTTTTCTTCTACCTCCACATTTGTTGTCATGTAATTGTCCCACCTCTTGTAGTGTTGCTCCTCCTTCCCAGTGCCTCTAAGCTTCCTGCTACCCTCACCTCTTCCTCTTATATGTCCCCTGGTGGAAGAGGTGGGTGTTGTTTTCCAACTGTAATATATCACATTCCATCCTATCATTTCTGATCATTTTTGTTTATATTTTTGTTAGTCTTACCCTTGTAAAGTATGGATGCACCTGTTAGTTCATATATTTCCATGGTTTGACCACTGTGTGAATGTATTTTGATGACTGAAATCCACTCACTGAATTTCCGCATTTGCATTTGTGGTGGGGAGAAGTATTGCAGAGTGGAGGATAATCGTTTTCATTTCTTTTGTGTCAGGTATGTTTACTGTGTTTTGTTTCACATGTTAAGTTTTGCACAATACCACTGTTTGTTTGATATCGTACCGTAGTAGCATCTGACTTGAAGATATCCCTGTGGGTCCGATCATTAAAAACACAACACAACGCAGAAGTCCACCGGTTACACACACACACACACACACACACACACACACACACACACACACACACACACACACACACACACACACACACACACACACACACACACACACACACACACACACACACAGATATATATATATATATAGGGATGGTATCGTTAAGGAATTAACGATACTACTACTCTTATCGATACTGCTTATCGATCCGGTACTTTAACGGTATACTCTTATCGGTACTTTTTGTTATTTTTAAGAGAGGAAAAAACTGAAAAAAAATTGGCTGGTTGTTGTCAGTTCTTTTCGTTATTTTTCAGGAGAGAAAGAAAAAAAAGTTGCAAAATCTTAATGGGTGCGTTTTTTTTATTAATGTAAATATCCTAAAATATCCTTCTACACTGTGCCAATACAGTACCAACATTCAGCTAGGGAAAGCATCATAAAAATAAAGCAAGGCAGTATCTATCTGTCTGCTGCTGCACTTCCCCCCAAATCACTAAATATCCCCTCCTGCTCTGAAAGTAAAATGTCTGAACAACAACTGAGATGATGACCGTCACTTGACGATTTATATCAGACTGGATTTATGATGATTAACACACCCAAACAGTTGGGAAATGTTTTACTACTCTTGTCTTAATCATTACCATGTTCACATAGTTACCTGATGAGGTAGACTGGGGGGTAACAGCAGCCGTGGCATCATTGACAGGAGATTTCTCCGTTTGAATGTGATGCACTTTGGCAAGTTATTGCACTTGTGACAACGTGAATTGTCACCATCATCGACTCGAGTGAAGTACAACCAGACTTTAGATCGCTTCGTTCTTTCAGCCATTCTTAACGTGTGCTCTGCCCTGCTCCGTCTATTGTCTATCTGCCTGCTTGCCTTCCTCTTCCCTGCATGTGTGTGGTGGGTGCTCTCAGGCACGCCCCCAGCCCCTCCCCTCTCTCAGTACTCACTCCTCTCGTCTTGGCAGTGCAGCAGCTGTGTCTCTCTCGTCTGATGGAGAGCAAAAAGAAAAAAGATTATCCCTTTTCTTCTTCAGAAATCGCAAAAAACACATCATAGGCCTGTCTTACGGAGTTGGTGAGATAAAATGTGCAAGATAACGTAACGTGTATTTAGCAATTATATAGCCTATAGGAAATCTATTTTCTTGATTTCTCCACTGCAGTACGTCCAGTACCGATAAGAGAACTGTTAACGTGAAAGCTTATTGATCCTCCGGTATCCCGAAATCCGGCCCCGGGGCCCGTTTGGTACCGGGTCTCGGTACCCATCCCTATATATATATATGTATGTATGTATGTATATATATATATATATATATATATATATATATATATATATATAAATAAGAGAGATGGGAGAGAGAGAGAGAAAGAGAGGTAAGGATGACTGATTCAATCGCCTTGCAGACAGAAAGCACTTTGTGTGAGTGAAGAAAGTCATTTCAAACTGTCACTCAAAGGGGATCGCTGACATCTGCTTGAGGACGAGGTATCAATCATCCACAATGCAGCAGGGTTTACACTGGTAATGCAGCCAAACTGGCCCAGGCTGGTTACTGGAGTCTAGTCCAGGACAGGTAGGAGAGCATGTAGTCCAGAATTACCTCTGTCAAAGGTTATGTTTTCAGGGTGCCGGTTGTCTGTTTGTTTGTTTACAAAAAAAGTGCTAGGCCGATTTTCATGAAAATTGGTGGAAGGGTGTAGCATGGGCCAAGGAAGAACCTGGCATGGATCCGATCAGATTCAGGTCAAGGAAGGGGGCGGGGCTATGGAAAAAGGGCTGTAGCTAGGGATTAGCCATTTTCACTTCCCACCCAATTCACCCATTTTGTGTCAACGCATGTGCAAGCAAGACATTAACGAGGGCCCCGGCAATGGAACACCTAAATGCATTGGAAATTGGAAACTGGAAACCCTGTCTTGCTTGCATTACGTCCTGTCTTTTAGACACTAAATGGGTGATTTGGGTGGGAAAAGGCGAATCGGAAGGTCCTTGAGAGTTGCGGTTCAAGGGGTGGGTAGGGAGTGGCTGGGGCCTGGGGGCATGTGGGTGGCTCAGGGTCAGGGTTCTGATCTGGCTCACAACATTTGCATATCATAGCAGACTGGAGTATTGACCTTGGTTTAGGTATGCGCGCTCTCCGAGGACACTTCTTCTTCCAAATCAGACTAGCAGTAATCTACTGTGGGTCTCCATCTTGCCTCCTCGCTGCAAGGTCGTATTGCCTGGCACAGCAAGGAAGTTAACTTCAGGGGTTGTTTGCTGCCTGGTACAGCAAGGACATTGACTTCAGGGGTTGTTTGCTGCCTGCATGGCAAGGAAGTTAACTTCAGGGGTTGTTTGCTGCCTGGAACAGCAAGGAAGTTAACTTCAGGGGTTGTTTGCTGCCTGGTACAGCAAGGAAGTTAACTTCAGGGGTTGTTTGCTGCCTGGTAGCAAGGATGTTAACTTCAGGGGTTGTTTGCTGCCTGGTACAGCAAGGAAGTTAACTTCAAGGGTTGTTTGCTGCCTGGTAGCAAGGAAGTTAACTTCAGGGGTTGTTTGCTGCCTGGAACAGCAAGGAAGTTAACTTCAGGGGTTGTTTGCTGCCTGGTACAGCAAGGAAGTTAACTTCAGGGGTTGTTTGCTGCCTGGTAGCAAGGAAGTTAACTTCAGGGGTTGTTTGCTGCCTGCTATAACAGAAGTATTGGCCAGAATGACATGAACATTTATTGGACACTTATTCAGCGGGTATCTTGCATGTTGCGTTCAGGTGCACTGTAAAAAAAAAAAAAAAAAATGTTTTTGTGACGGTTAAAATCCTTTTGTGGCGGCCCGCCACAAATTCCTTTATGTATGGGAAACACTGCCATAGAGTCTGCTATTGAAATAGTTCGGTAGCCAGTAAGGGTGTTGTGGTCAGGGTGGATGGAGGGCATAAACCAGGGTCACCCAATACGTCGATCGCAATCTACTGGTAGATCACAAAAGCCGTAATGGTAGATCGCCTTCCCATTAATAAAAAAATCAATTTAACACCGTTCTGAACCTATGGGACTGCCGCGCTTCCATTTACCATGCCCTGTTCTCAGTACCGTAACTCCTAGACTGTTTGAGCTATCAAAAAAAAGCAGAAAAGCTGTGCTTTCCCCTTTTTTAGATAGATAGATAGATAGATAGATAGATAGATAGATAGATAGATAGAGGGGGGATTAGTCCTGCAGTAATGTAAGGTAAATTTTTAATGTATCTTCAGCTATTTTATTTCTTTCTTTTTATTTCTTTGTGGGGGGCGGGGGGGGGGGGGGGGTGGTCAGGATGGTATCATGTTGAGTTGGTCATTTTAAAATGAGCTTGCAAGGCAAAAAAAGTGTGGGCACCCCTGGTGTAAACACTTGCTTTTCACAACAGAGGGCCGTGTTTAATTCCCAGTTACTGTATGTTCACAGCATTTCCAAAGTCTACATTTGAGTCACCTTTAACGTTTTTGTTATTTAAGCCTAACCTCAACCAAGTTGTTTTACTTGCCTAAACATAACCAAAGTGGTTAAAGTTGTTCTATTTGCGTTTAACATTGGAAAGGCAGCAAGGTTTGTCCCCTCTGTCCTCCTCGGTCCCTCTGTGTCCCCTCTGTGGACACAGGGGGACCGAGGAGGACAGAAGGGGACAGATCTACAACGGTATGCTGTATAAACATATTTTGGATGGCTATAAACTTGCAATTGATGTTTGTAATACTTTGTAAATGGTTAATGAATCCTGTGTAAACATTATTAATTATCATTTTATTGTTTAACAGTAAAATAACTATTAACTACATTTTAATTAACCATCAATTTACCATTATTAATGATGGTTATTATAAAGTGTTACCGAATTTTGATATAATTCCATTCCTAGTAAATAAGGCTTTAAAGTCAAGCTGAAATGACATTTCTAGGGTATGTGATCCCTTATCGTGACGTATTCCGAGTGAAACAGGTTAGAGAGGCGGGACATAGCGTGTGAGGAGTTTGATTTGACGGTTGGAAAGTGGGCGTGACTGGGATGAGGGACTGGAGTGAACTGATTGAGGGGCGATGCGAGCCTTGCGAGGTGAGTGCTCTGTGCCTCGGAGCAGAGTGAGACAGCAGTCCGGAATATAATGTATTTTACCGGACAAATCTGAAAACTACCGGTCACGTTTCACCACTATGTACAAACTAGGGATTCAAACGATTAATTGTAGATTGATTAATTGATCGTTAAGGATTTACTCCAGCATGTGAAAATGTACTCGATCACAACAACAACAATAACAACAACAACAACGTGCTTCTGTCAGTAGAACAGTGTCAGTGTCAGTAGTAGTGAGGGCGCCGGGAGAGAGAGGGCGACCAGCTGCAGAGCTCCGTAAGATATAGGCTTTTGTTAGAGTAATTTCGTTTTGTTTATAATTTCGTAGCTTCTATTAGCTTTGTAAACACCTATTGTATATATCAGTGTCTTTTATATAGTGTACATAGTAGCGTTTGCACTTTTGCAAGAAAGAAAGTGCACAGTAGCACGGATTAGTGGACCATTGTTCTCGACGCAACATGGAGGACACAGCCAGCCACAACAACAACAGCCGTAGCCACAGCAACAGCGGTACCGGCTTCGCCAACGGCACCACGCACAGATACAGTAGGGATGCGCTAATAAACATCAGGATTGCACGAAATCAACCCAACCAGGACTGGTTGGCTCCCGACCTCTCTGAATTTCCTGAACTTAAACAACAGCAACGGAAAAGAGGGACGCGAGGAGGATTAACCGTCCGCCTGAGAAGGCGCGCAAACAAGCCACCTCTTCCCAGCGTTCTGCTGGCCAATGTTCAGGCACTAGAAAATAAAATGTGCGAACTTAGAGCATGGGCACAATTTCAAACGGACATAGCGAGCTGTAACGTTCTGTGTTTGACTGAAACCTGGCTCTCACCTGAAACAGCGGATCATGCCATCACATTACCTGGATTCAGTGTTTACAGAGGGGACAGAGACGCTGAACGATCCAGTAAGACGAGGGGCGGCGGTGTTTGTCTGATGGTTAACAAGAACTGCAGTGTCAACAACACTAACATCGGGACATATTGCTCACCAGACTTGGAGTATGTTATGCTTCAGTGCGTACCTCATTACAGTCCAAGGGAATTTACAAGAGTGACCCTCGCTGCAGTATACATCCCACCACAGGCAAACACCAATAACGCACTCAAAGAGCTGCAACGCGCAATCAACGCACAGGAGGCCAAACAGCCTGAAACAGCGCTGGTAGTTGCGGGCGACTTCAACAGGGTTAACCTAAAAAGGAGAATGCCCACCCTTCATCAGCACATCCACTTCAACACACGAGGCAATAACATACTGGATCAATGCTATACAAACATCCCCCATTCTTACAAGGCTACACCCCGACCCTTCTTCGGCAAATCGGACCACGCCTCCATCTTCCTCGTTCCCAGGCACAAACAAAAACTCAAGCGACACCCCCCGGCCCTCCGAACCGCCCACTGCTGGTCAGACCAATCAGACGACATCCTGAGAGACTGCTTTGGCCAAATAGCATGGGAGGAGTTCAACACATGAGGCTTGGAAGAATATGCAGAAACGGTGTCATGCTTCATAAAAAAATGCACCGAGGACATAGTCCCAATAAAAATAGTAAAAATAATGCCAAATCAGAAACCCTGGATCAACAGCGATGTTCGGGCTGCCCTTCACGCCAGGACCACCGCCTTCAAGTCCGGAACGTCTGAAGAATACAAGCAGACACGATACACCCTCCGAGTCTCAATCAGAAAAGCATGGAGAGAATACGGAAAGCAGCTGGAGTCTAAACTGGACACTAACAACCCCAGACATCTGTGGAGTGGACTCCATGCTGCTACAGACTTCAAAGGGGAAAAACAACAAAACCCAAACATATCACCCACCCTCCCGGACGAACTCAACGCGTTCTACGCAAGGTTTTGTGGAGGAAAAATTCACTGCAATGCTCTGCCGATCCATCAATAATGAGATATCCGTTTTAAATGTTCTTAGGAGGTTTTAATCCACAATCATCTCTCTGCAGAGAGGTCTCCTCAGCACTACATTGTCTGAAAGAGCCACGAGTCATTGTTACATCTCCTCATATACTGAAAACCAATGATGCCCGCCCTCCACCTTGGAGGGCAGTTCATTCAACCTCTCTCCAACTCAGTACTTCTCCATGACGTCCATAGTTAAGCTGATGTTCACAAGAATACATAACAAATGTCTATTCCCACAGACACTTCCCAAAACAAGACACAGGTTCCCACAGGAACTTACATGTTCTCCTTGAACAGCAATCTTCCACATTGATGAAGAACACAGTTCACAAAATACATCTTAGAATTGTCATAATTAATAATTAATCAATCAATACACACTTGATCAATAATTTGCCATGACAGTTTGACCCCTCTGCCTCAGTGCTTTGAAAAGCTGGTTATATCACAGATCCGCCCCACACTCCCCCCGGACCACGACCTGCTCCAATTTGCATACCGCCCCAACAGGAGCACAGCAGATGCAGTAGCACACGTGCTCCACACTGCCCTCTCGTACCTGGAGGGGAAGGACACCTATGTGAGAATGCTGTTCATGGACTACAGCTCAGCATTCAACACCATAGTACCCTCCAGGCTGGTAAGCAAGCTCAAGGATCTGGGACTAAACACAGCAATGTGTGACTGGATCCTGGACTTTCTGACAGACCGCCGCCAGGTGGTGAGAGTGGGCAACCTCACCTCCTCCCCACTGACCATCAGCATAGGAGCGCCCCAGGGATGCGTCTTCAGCCCCTTCTGGTACGACCTCTACACCCACGACTGCGTGGCGAGTGGCGACTCAAACCTCGAACACCATCGTGAAGTTTGCAGACGACACAGCGGTCGTGGGGCTGATCTCCAGGAGCGACGAGACGGCCTACAGAAAGGAGGTGGAGGCCCTGGAACAATGGTGCCAGGACAACCACCTCTCTCTAAACGTCTCCAAGACCAAGGAGATCATTGTAGACTACAGGAGGGGGGGGCGCACACCCCCCAATCACCATCAATGGCACAGTGGTGGAAAAGGTGGACAGCTTCAAGTACCTGGGAGTCAACATCCACCAGGACCTGCCATGGGCCAGCCACACCGCCACTGTTGTCAAAAAGGCCCAACAGCGACTACACGGACTCAGACGCCTGAAGAAATTTGGGCTAAGGCCAAAAATCCTCAGGGACTTCTACAGAGGCACCATTGAAAGCCTGCTGGCTGGCTGCTTCACCACTTGGTACGGGAACTGTACGACCATGGACCGCAGAGCGCTAAGAAGAGTGAGGCGCGCGGCTCAGCACGTAACAGGATGTGAGCTACCATAACTGCAGGAACTGTACAATCAGCGGTGCCTCAGGACGTCCCTGAAGATCATCAAAGACACATACCACCCCCACAACAGCCTGTTCTCCCTGTTACCCTCAGGGAGGAGATACAGGGTCCCAAAAGCACGAACAAATCGCCTGAGGGACAGTTTCTTCCCGCAGGCCACGAGACTCCTTAACTCATTCACCGCCAAAGACGTCTTTGACGTGTTATCAGGAATAGCCCTCCCCGCCAATGACGTGTTTGACGTGTTTTTGTTTTTATTAGTGCAGCGCGTAGTTCAAAGACTTCCCCAGCCTGTGACATGGTATCAGGTCCCTGCCCTCATAGAGAAGCCGACAACACGTGAACAAACACATACCGCAGCTGGAGGAAAAACAGAGAAACGCGCTTCCTTGTGCAGAGAGGAGAAACGCCATTGAAACGCCCCTCGGCGCGCTGCGCTGGTTGCCTTGCTGCAGGGCGAACCTGGATTGAGTTGTTCGCGGTAATCAAACCCGTGACGAACATGATCGATCCGGTTCCAGCGCCTGGTCCCAAAGCCAAGCCGGACCCGTTCCTGTGTCGCAGCATTCGTCCCAGCCCGAACGAGAGGAGGAAAACGATGCAGAGGCAGAGGAGGCTAGACGCCAGTTTGGTGTTCCCCTCCTATGCTAATTTGCGGGGCGATCAATAGTGTTCCCTTGGAAGGAGGTGCGATCCAGCAGCAGCTGTGGACAGAACTCTCTCTCTCTGTGTGTGTGTGTGTGTGTGTGTGTGTGTGTGTGTGTGTGTGTGTGTGTGTGTGTGTGTGTGTGTCTGTGTGTCTGTCTGTCTGTCTGTCTGTCTGTCTGTGTGTCTGTCTGCACACTCACTCACACTGAGTAAACTGTATTGTTGAATGTAAAAAAAGCACTTCATGTATATATATATATATATATATATATATATATATTTTTTTTTTGTCATTTGTGTCATAACGAATAATATTTACATGTCTGATGTCAATACAGTTCAAAATAAAAGAATTGAGAGCGAGTTCTGCCTGAGATTGTGTCTTTTACAAAAATGGCCTTTTCTGCTGTTTCTCTTCTCAGAGAGACCTTTTTGGTGAAAACAGGGTGTATATAAATGGCTATAAGTAGAGTACAGAACATGCTAAAAGCTCACTTTTTTTTTCCTGGTGAACCCAGAGACGTACATCTTCATTTTGAGGTATTGCAAATCACTTTGGTGCTAATAGATAATTTACTGTGGGTCTTGAAAGATGACCAACAATTATGAAAATCTTTGGCCTGTGCTAAATATTGCCAGTCCTAAACTGGCCATGAATGAGTTAACACACACAAATAAACAATCATGTAGCAGCTGGTACCATCACATATGATAATTATGCCTATGTTATTGCACCTGTGCAAACAGAATGTTTAATCATGTTTTTAAGGTGTCTACGCTAGAAAAGAAAAGGAAAAGTTTACTGTTATTGCTTGTTGTTCTCTTGTTTTACTGCATCTATATGCCCTGTTTTTGCACTGTTATACTGTTATTTGCACTATGTTGTAACGGAGCCTACAGCACAAGAATTTCACACGTGATACTTGTACTACGGAGTGACAACAAAAATCTTGAATCTTGAGTTTTCAATTCATGTTTCAATGATCCTCCAAAGGGCGCAATGATATCACTATAGCCCTTTTCAGACACGTCACGCAGTGAACCCTGATTGAGCTCCTGGCAGCCATCTTTGGTCTGGAAGAAGAGGAAAACAAATATAAAGCAAATATAAAGCGGGCGAAGAGAAGCGTTGTGTGGGAGCATTTTGACAAGAAATGAGAAGATAGTGCTGCATGCAATGATGCAAATACTGTCAAACCATATCAAACCACACAGCCGTTTCATCCATGGCTATGATGTCCTTAGCCTGGATCTTCTTTGTCTCAATCATGCGAGTTGAAAACACGATAAAATTCACTAGCTTCTCAGTGCTAGCACTCGCGTCTTTCTGGGCAATGGTGGTACGTCTCCTCAGAGAGAAGTTGTTGCGCCGGAGGAATTTGTCCAGCCACATGCGACTAGCAAGAAACACTCGGGTCAGTCACCGAGGGGTACATCTCTTTAGCCTTTGCCCTGATCATTTTTCGCAAAACTCTGAGGTTACGTCCTCGCATGTCATGGATCCAGTGACACAGGTTTGCCTCAAATTCTTCGCTGAGTTTCTTCCGCCCTCCGCCGGTCAAGCGTGCCCACTTCCCGTTCACCTCACCCTGGGTGACAAGTTCAGTCTTGTTTTTCCTCCATTCCCTCACTCTCCTGGCGTTGACGCAGAAGTGCCTAGCAGCAGCTTCGCCAGAGTTTTGCTAAGCATATTTAATGACTGCCAGCTTGAATGTCAGGTCGTACTTCTTATTCTTTCCTGTTTTAGCATTAGCTGTGTTTCGATCCGCTCAGTTTGCCTCCACTATGATGTATCACCGAGTCTCTTCCGATCCTTTTTCCTGTGCTTTTTCTTCTTCATCTGTTTGTTCTTCTTCCTCTGTTAGTTCTTCTCCATCTTTGTTCATTCTTCTTCGTCTGATTGCTGTTCTTGTGTATGACAGGTCGCAGTGTTTGTGTGTGTGTATCGTATTACGGTCAAAATAAAATCAAATAAACGGCCCGGCGTTTAATCGAGACCAGCGTTTATTATGCTAAATTAGGTCAGACCACCGGCGGTTAAAGGAGACCTGGCGACAGATGGAGACCTGGTGGGTATTATACGAGAAATACGGTGCTTGTTGGGTAAGTTTATTAGCATGTATGGGCTAGCAAAGTCTGCCCATGTAGGCAGCCATGTTGCCTGCTCAGAATTTTCTCCTAGCCATGAATATTGATTGACAGCTGTCATGTCCTGATATTGGTTGAAATTGGGTTGGAATCTGATAGTACTAGCTGATGTAAGCACACTGTAGATTTAGTTATTTGTCACAAACACCATCGTGGCATGCACACATGTGCATGGTGGCCAGTACACAGACACACGCATGCTTTGGAGGTGACATGAAATTTGTCCTCCACATTCTTCCCATCCTGGCTTGTCCTCCTCCATGGTCAGGCCAGGAGCGGTGGGCAGCTGCAGTGAAGCGCCCGTGGAACTTCTTCCAGTGGCTGGTCAGACGATGATCTTCTGCATGTTTTTAGTGGTGGTCCATATTGATGTTATATGGAGGAAACCCCAGGGAGGCACAAAGAGAACATGCAAACTCCACACGGAAAGGCCCTTTTGACGAGATAGCCAATCTGGGCCGTAGGCACTGAAGACATGGGGGGACACACCCTCAGTGCCCACAGCGTCCCAGGTGGGAATGGAACCCAGGAACTTCTAGTTGTGAGGCGACAACACTACCACTGCGGCACCGTACACCAATTATGCTTAACTTTTGATGTGAAAAACCAAATAAATTGGATTTTTGTGTTTTTTTTTTTAGCATACATTGTTAAATAAGTGTACTCTATGTCCAGGGAAGTGATCTAAAATACTTAAAAAGTGTTTTTTCATTTCAGCTCGACTTTAATGATCTAATCTAAGCCTGATATACTGTAGATCCAGGGAGTTCATTCTCATGGAAAAGCAACCCCACAGTTTTAAAGGGATAGTTTGGTTTGTTTGAAGTGGGGTCCTATCAGCTAGTAAGATACACTAACTTAATTAGGTACAGTGGTCTTGAAGCGGGGCGCAGCATCTAACGAGATCCGGCACCCAGAGCAGCAGCCAAACCAGCCTTTTCTCTCTCAGTACTGGGGGTCAACAACTAAAACTATAACTGTAATTTAGCCACCTAAAACAACGCCCACCTAAACAAATCGATATTCGTGTACATGCACGCTCTATTTTGACAATTTTCAGCGCTTTACTTTTCCGCAAAACAGCAGTTTCATTCGGCACTGCTTTTTCTCCCAACCGTACAACTACCGTATTCCTCCGCTAAAAGCCAGCTCAGAGCCGCAGCACTGGATTACTCTGCAGTTATTTGGGGGTAGGCTATTTTATTTCTCCCGGTTTGAAGACACAACAAATAGAATACACGAACGAAAATATGAGTGATTTTGATAGCGAGGATGATATGCCATTCACCTTGGTGACAAGAGGATACAATTATGAACCAGAGAGAATACAGAAGAGGAACTTTTGCAGAGAGTGAACAGGCAGAGAGATGCACCTGCTGCCTAAATGCCTGGGTGCCCTGGCTGCAGACCTTATTCACCATTCCCAGGATAAATTGTGGAAAACGACCCAGACCAGAGAGGCCAGGTGACTTGTTGTCTCTAAAGTAAGTCAGTGTTTTATCTCTCTTCTAAGCCTTCCTGTTTTGTAAACCGCGGCTCTGTGCTCTGTGCTGGCTTTTAGCGGAGGAATACGGTAGTTGTACGGTTGGAAGAAAAAGCAGTGCCGAATGAAACTGCTGTTTTGCGGAAAAGTAAAGCGCTGAAAATTGTCAAAATAGAGCGTGCATGTACGTTTTAGTTGTTGACCCCCCGTACTTACAGAGAAAAGGCTGGTTTGGCTGCTGCGCTGTGTGCGCGGTCTCGTTCCACAATGCGCACTCACTCCTGAACACTGTACCTAATTAAGTTAGTGTATCTCACTAGCTGATAGGACCCCGCTTCAAACAAACCGAACTATCCCTTTAAGAGTTTCACAATCTTTTGAAAGAGAAGTGACATCTAAGTGCAATTTCTCTCCTTTCCCACTTTCATTTCTCCCTTTTAACTTTGGGAAATATTGCGATAACTATTTCATTACCTTCTGAAGTCAGGCATCTGGACTTCAAAGCAGATATGGAGCCATGGCAGAGTATTCTGAAGGGACTCTCTCCCTCTTCCTTTCTCTCCCTCTACCTTTCTCTCCCTGTCTCTCCCTCTATCTCTCTCTCTCTCTTGCTAACTTTTTATCTGCTAAAAGAGGTCTAATGCTTACAGAATCAAAGCACCATTGAACAGCCTCTCAATAATGCAGCACACACACCTTGCCTGATTATGCTTAGCTGGGGAAAGTGAAAGCTTATACATCAAAACCCCAAACCAAGGGTTAAATAACACTGGCTGGTGTTGCAATCATTTCCATTGCATCATTGCAAAAACATAATGATGACCTTTGACATGCTAACCCTTGACGACCTCTCTATCCTTCAATCCAAAAAAAAATCCACAATACACACAGACACACATGTACACAGAGAACAATACAACCCAAAAACCCACAATGAAGACAAGACATACCAGAAACCACAATACACAAGTGCACATACAGTGTGTATGTATATATATATATATATATATATATATATAGTATATATATATATATATATTATAGATGGGATCGTTAACGCCGTTAACGGCTGCGTTAACGCGAGACTCTTAACGCGCGATAAAAAAATTATCACCGTTAATTCGCCTATTCTCAAAGTTGTCTGGTAGCAGGGTCCACTTATATTGAGCAGGCCATGATGATTATCACTTTAGAATGGAACAGGTATGTAAGCGCGGACATTTATGTCTGCCGCTCTCATGAGGTGGTTTTTCAGACGTGTCGATATAGCAGTTTATCGCAAAAGTGTAATGGAAACAGATTTTCCGCATTTGCACGTCATGTGACCCGTCTTCTCCTTTGGAAAAGCAGCGGAACTTTGAAGCAACGCTACCTAGCAGAAAGACGAGTGTTGTGTAAAAGGGGTAAATAGATCATGTTTAATGGCAGAAATCGGTCCATGGTGACAGCAGGCTGCCTGTGAGCACGCATTTGAGCGGCGAGATGAGTGGATGAAAAGCACACACCGGTGCCGTGCTCCTGACTGAAGTCACTTCAGTATTCAGTATTCAGTGAAGTGAATACAGTGACTGTGAGTAATACATTACACACGTTTCAGGTGCAATGTTATAATAGCCTACACAACATTCTGAAATGTCTAAATCGGACCAGTTGTATAGGCTACCTTTTTTCCTCTGTCGCGCTCGCATTCACCGCAGCCAGCAACATTTTGCGACTCATTTTCTTTTGAATTGATAATCAGGCTCGCTTGCTATGCGTTGTAACTTCATGTTGTGATTTGCATTGACCATTGGTTAGATTTGAGCATGCAGGGGACGGGATATGGGCAGATCCCCGTGCGTAATCACTGTGGCAGCTGCTGGTAATGGGGAATTGCGTTCAGGTGTGCGCGCATCAGACCAAACTCAACTTCAATGGAAACGCCTACAAGTCGCAATTGTACATTGTTGAAGTTGTAGAAATATCGCAATTATTTTGCGAAAAACTGTAATGGAAACACAGCTACTGACAGTTTAATGCCAGTTTAATATTATTATCCCAGAAATGTGGGTTGTTGTTCTTATACCCTCTGGTGTTCATTCCAGGTAGTTCAGGATAGAACTTTGTCCAGATGAAGACAAACCATGTGTGTAACCTGCTGGTTTCTTACCTTTAAATGCCTACTGGCTATTCAAGTTGAATTGAATAAACAGAAACCTGTTCACAAGGACTTACTTCTAGTCATTATTTATGTTGCACACACATATTTTGAATGGCTTCGACAGACTTCAAATGACCCATTTTAATCTAGATTAACCTAGATTAATGACCAGGATTAATCTAGATTAAAAAAATTAATCTATTCCCATCTCTAATATATATATATATATACATATATCTATAGTATATATATATATAGCTGTGATACATACATATATGTATACATATATGTATATATGTATGTATCACAGCTATATATATACTATAGATATATATATGTGTTTCACAGCTATAATATCACAGACTATACTGTATGTATCACAGCTATTTTTACATTTCAGACATAATTAAGGGCACATAGGATTATACTTACAACGAATAGCTCTGGTTACATGTAGTCTGTGAATAATCTTATATTGAAATATTTATCCTATCTAGAAATATTGCTTGCTTCATGCACTCATTTTTAGCATGCCTCACATGCTTCCCGTGCTTGCCTATAGAGACAGTCCACATGTCTGGGGACGCCCATACAGGCTCTAGGAACGCCCACAATAGACGCTAGTTAGCTGGCTCAGCCTGGCTGGGGGCGTGGTCAGGGTGGGGTAAAAACTCCCATTCTATCCATTCAGCAAAGTTAGAATTTAGCTGATAGCCCAGCCCAGGTAGACACGATCGGGGATTTAACCACCACAGTAAACGCACATCTGAGCAGACGTCTTGTGTTCTGCTCTAGAACCCCCAAACCTGTAGTTTAGAGTCGCAGCACCGTCTTTTGGTGAGTCAGCCCATGAGATATATCGGCGGTTTTACCCCACTCGCGCGCCAGCCGTTTAACATTTTGTGGGCGTTCCCAGACATGCGGACTGTCTCTATAGCTTGCATGCTTCGCCGAGCAACTGTGCATGGAACCGGTCGCCTTATTATAGTAGGGAGATATCAAAGCTCATAGAGATATGAATATGTGACTCCCCCTGCCACATGCAGCAGGCTTGTGTTAATTGTCTCATGATTAAAGCCGTGATTGAAGATAGCAATCAATGCTCCTGATGTGGAAATGATAAAAATGGAACTCCTGAATGATTGATTGATGTGACAATTAGTTCCCATCGAATGAGATAATATCTTATGCGGTTATTATACTGTGCATAACTAATAGGTATCGCATGATTAGAGTGATTATTCAACATGAATTTGACAAAATGACTCATATCTATTAATGGCCACAACTTGAGAACCAAAATGACTGATAATGCAAATGTTCTATATTCTTCATCTAGCTGTCATGGATCACTCCGTTGTCCTTGCGAAAGAAATTGGTCTTCTGCAGCTTTCAAATGCATTGTTGACTTTTAAGAAATGGGTGACCACTGCCATCTAAAAGTGAAGGCCTCTAGCTCTACTTATTTATCACAGGACAGGTGCATTGTGAGCAGTTGACAATTGACAGTGGGGGTAGTGTCTTGGTCTCAAGACCACATATCACATACTGTATGTGCCACATACTATGCCAACAACCCGCAATGCCGATAGCCCAGGGTTAGGGGTTAGGGTTAGGGCACACTAAACGCATCACACTAAAGGCATCAGATTAGTGTGACTATCAGCATTGCTGCCATCTGTGCCAGAGTCATATTAGTCATCAGACTGATAGGGCCCTATTGTCGCAAAGGCGGTAATTTTGCGTTAGCGCCAGTTTTGCGCTGGAATAGCGCCATGCAAAGCCCTAATTGTGGGCGTGTGCGCTTTGCGTCATCTCGGTGCAAACCTCCATATAGGCGTGTTTATGCCCAAAACAGTATGCACACGTGAGCTCATGTCCAGTCCACAGCTTCTTTCCTGCTGAGTGCCAAGGGACAGAGTGAGAGAGAGAGAGAAAAGAGAGAGGGGGAGAGAGAGGGAGAGGGGAGAGAACGAGAGAGGCAAGAGAGAGGGAGAGATTCATCCTCTGAACCAGTTCGGATTCAGATAAACTATTAGAAACTAACGAAAATGAATGCTGATGGAACGATCCATTTGAAACACGCCAAAGTGCCCGCCGCGCAGTTACGCAGTGAATATCCCCATGTCCCAAAGCGTGCGCTTACTGTAATTAGTAGTTTCGTTCATAGGCTATATTATAGCTATTAAGTAGAAAGTCAGGTTGCAAGCACACTCGAAAATATTAAAAACTCACTGGGTGCAAGGCAAGCACGAATTATGAACAAGAGAAAAGCCAGCACTCCAAATGTCTTTTTGTTGATTTATTTCCTCCTCAGTACACCTGGGCAGCAGCAACGAACGTTTCAGTCAGAGACCTTCCTCAGCGTTGAGGAAGGTCTCTGACTGAAACGTTCGTTGCTGCTGCCCAGGTGTACTGAGGAGGAAATAAATCAACAAAAAGACATTTGGAGTGCTGGCTTTTCTCTTGTTCATATATTATAGCTATAACATACACATTTAAAAATATCCGTTTCTTTAATAGGGTATAGTGTGGCAACCCTCACTATGTGCTGTATTGCATTGTACTGATTGGTTGCTTTCAGTCTGCAGGTCCTGGCTGGGTAGAGGCTGGGGCTGCTTCATTAGCTGATCTGGAGCACTTGGATGCTCCCTATTTGATCTGGCTGTTAACTCTCATTCTCTCTCTCCTCCTCTCTCCACCTTGTTGGTTTGCTTTGAGCTCAGGCTCTTTTGATCTTACTTTCATACATCTCAAACATCTACACTACACTACACTTCCCATTCATCCACACACTGCATTCACTACTGATTTTACTGACTGACACATCTAATCTTATCTTTTGAGTAATTAATTTAGTTTATAATAAATACTTTTTGTTATGCCTTTAAAACATGTGTGGCCATGTGTGTTACAATAGGGATGTGTGAGATTTAAATTCTAGCCTATTTCAATAGCCTATATCAGAATTGTCCACTCGGGTTAAA
Organism: Poromitra crassiceps; assembly: GCF_964638095.1. Lineage (NCBI taxonomy): Eukaryota > Metazoa > Chordata > Actinopteri > Beryciformes > Melamphaidae > Poromitra > Poromitra crassiceps. The sequence continues at coordinate 93,803,050 of NC_139624.1, read as the reverse complement.
GTCCCTGGAAACCAAAATCCACAAAAACATTCTAACTATGTTATTTAGGGTCTTCTGTTAGTAATTATGTGCCTCCGAAATTATTATACATTACTTTCAACCCAAAGCCTTAAAATCGACACTTTTCTACAAGCTTCTACAAGGTACTTCCTCATTGAAGAGAGCAGTGTGCAAGGTGCTAAAATGCAGGAGTTTATGACGTCATAAGCTCTATATAACCTTTGTACACGCGCGCAACCCGCCCTACTGTGTGTGTGTGTGCGTGTGTGTGTGAGTAACCTTGCGTCACCAGGCTGTGTCGAAAGCTATGCTGTTCTCTCTCTCTCTCTCTCTCTCTCTCTCTCTCCGGCGGAATTGAGCGCGAGTCTTGAAAACGCTGTCTCCCTCCCACTCTGTGTGCTGTGTGCTTCTCTCTCTCTCTCTCTCTCTCTCTCTCTCTCACTAGTCCCGAGTTTGAAGGGAACATTCTCCTGTCATTATTCCTTCCTTACTAAAATGAATCATTACTTTGCTAACAAACTTTTATCACGATAAAATGAATATACTGCTGTACAATTAACAATAAGAAAACAACCTGTGAAACATCAAATGATAGGCTGTTTGCCTTCGCCAGAGCGCAAAATGACATTTGCGGGAGGCAGATGATAGGCTAAGAGGCGCACGGACATGCCTGGGCCACACCTACACCTGTGTCTGCACTTCCAACGCAAAACTGGATGGTGGAGGCAGACGATAGCTTAAGACGCAGGGAAGATAGCATAAGAGGCGCGCAAACGATAGTGCCGTACGACCATAGGGCCCATAGACTCTGGGTGCCCAGATTGTTGCACTAGTAAAACATAACAACTTGTTTTTATGAATGACTTTTGGATAGTGTGATGAGTGCAAGTGCATGAGTGCAGATTTTGAACAAGGGGGGTGTCCCTGTGGCTTACCTGGTAGGGCACGTGCCAAAAAGGCTTAGTTCGACCCGTGGTCTTTTCCGTGTCACCCCCTCTCATGTCATGCCCCATAGTATATACAGTATATAGCTGTGATATATATATATATATATATACATATATACTGTATATTAGGGCTGTCAATCGATTAAAATATTTAATCGGGATTAATCGCATGATTGTCCATAGTTAATCGCACAATTTTTTATCTGTTCTAAATCTACCTTAAACCGATATTTTTCAAGTTTTTAATACTCTTATCAACATGGGAGTAGACGAATATGCTTGCTTTATGCGGATATGTTTATTATTATTGGAACAATGGCAAATACTGTCCAGAATATTCTTCAGAATAACCTCAAGGGTGTGCATGCTGAAGCATACTGTATAGTGAAGTAGAAGCATATAGGCTACTGTAGTAGGCTGTATAATTAGCCTACTGGTTCATCTGAACAAAACAAACTAAGCACAGCTTAGAATTGCATTTATAAATGTCTTTTGTTATAGCAGCAGTGTAGTAGGCTAGTGAAAACTACAGTAAATATCGGCAAATGAAGACAAGGTCGCTTTCACATATAAGCTGGTGGACTCCGTGCGATTCGGGGGGGTGAAGTTGCGACATTGTTGTGATTTTCATTTGGTCTGGTCTGGTCTATTGGACAGAATAGAGGAGGGAAATCTCTTCTTGCCTGGCTGAAGGCTGACTGGACAACACAAGTGAATCCGCAAAACACAAACTATGGAGCAACACCACCTGCGATATTGGGATTTCTGGTTTTACTTTGGTGTTACTATCAAATAAATATTTGACAAGAATGTGCCGAATATGAGCAGCAGATGAGGCAGAAAGCTGTTGAACATTTCATTCTGCAGATGAGGCGAGTAGCCTACGTACCGAAGGATAGCCAAGCCAGCTGTTGAGTGTTGTTATCAGAATCAGAATCAGAATGCCCAGAATCAGAATGCTCTCATGACGACGTACGTCACGCGGCGTGCAGGTACTGTAGTACACGTGTGCGCACGCAGTGTTTGTTTTGCTCCCTTCTACCGTCTTCTACTCATGACATCTGCTCACCCTACTTGAAGCTGAACTTGCCATTAACACATTCACTGCCAACAGTTTTTTTTTTTACTGTAGGTAGCTTCTGCCAAGGTTTTTTTTTGAGGATTCTGGCTCATCTTTCAAGAGCCGAGGATTCTTTTCTGTTAGGATTTTGTGAACACAAAATATCTCAAAAGAACTAATAGAATGTGTGCTTTCTCTGTCTAAAATAGTTAGTTTGTAGAGTTAGTAGTTATGTAGGCATTAGCAGTTGAATACAGCATGGTTTCAGCATCTGAAAATGAAAGGTGAGAAAAATGCCTTTTTGTGAAATTCGATAGAACAGTCACTTTAACCATTTATTTTTGGCATCAGTAAGACGTCAGACATCTAAACAATAGTTTTGAACAGTAATTTCCTCCATAACAGCAGGAAACCCCCCTCTCCTTCAAACTCCTCCCTCCGTGTGTGTTCTCCTCCTCCCTCCGTGGCTGCAGCGGGTGTGTCACAAGCGAGTTGCTGCTGCCTGTCTGCTGCCTGGCTGCCCCTCGTCGGGCGAGTCTGGATGGGCTCGCTCGTTTCTTGGGGTTTCGGTTGAGAGCTTTGATGAAGCTTTTGCGATTCTGGGCTTTATGCTGCGTGTTTCGAAGTGTGTTCCACCCAGTCTATTTTTGGAACCCCCCACCGTTGTGCACCACCGTTGTGCGCCAGCGCGAAAGCGTTTTCGCCAAACCATTCTACAGTATGAGAATGGTTTCCTCATGCTTTTCCCTGCAGTTTTGGCTCGCTTTCTCTAGTCTGGAGAGCACTGACGCCACTTAGTGGGTCGGTGGAATGGGTTGTACACGTTCGGTGGCTCCCATATTTTTTATAGGAGACGTTTTTTTTTTGACGAGTTAACTCGTCGACGGCAGTCAACGGTTGGTTTCTGTTTGACGAGTTAACTCGTCGACGGCAGTGAACGTGTTAATACCCTTTTCTTCCTCCTTTTCTGCTCCTCACGGAGATTTATTTCTGCTTTACTTCCTGAAACCGCTGCGAACGGCTTGACTACAAGTACGGGTGCGACGAATGGACAAAATAGCAGCATGCGATTAACGCGATAAAAAAAACGTGTTATGGTCGGCCCTTAATCGCATCGCGATTAACGCGTTCACTAACTAAAACCACGCCACACTGGATTGCGTGTTTATTGTTTATTTGAAGAAGGGTCGAGGGGGAAGGGATGAAAGGGGTCGAGGGGAAGAGATGAAAAGGGGTCGAGGGGAAGGGATGAAACGAGATGCGTGGGTCTCAAGGAACCGGGAATGAGACTCTGGGTGGGGGAACTGCCTCGTCGATGGATGCTCTTCATGATCTTCATGGCTCCATCATATCCCTGTGGTTCCTTTGCTGAGATGTGAGATTTAGGGGGTTGGGTGGGAGGGATGAGTTTGGCTGAGACGAGAGCGAGAGAAAGGTCTCGGTGTTTGGTGCGTATATATAGGGTGTGAGTGATTGTATCAGGGAGGAGCGTGTGATTGAATGATTGTTTGAATGGTGGAGGCGTGGTCGTGGTTTTGTTCCCGAACTTTAGTTATCATGATATAATAACTTCATTTCACTAACTAAAACCACGCCACACTGGATTGCGTGTTTATTGTTTATTTGAAGAAGGGTCGAGGGGGAAGGGATGAAAGGGGTCGAGGGGAAGGGATGAGTAGGGGTCGAGGGGAAGGGATGAAACAAGATGCGTGGGTCTCAAGGAACCGGGAATGAGACTCTGGGTGGGGGAACTGCCTCGTCGATGGATGCTCTTCATGATCTTCATGGCTCTATCATATCCCCAAAAGAATTCACGAGCTGAGGTGAACGTGGGCTTTCCGGACGTCGTCGAGGTTGTTGTGAATGTAGCTGTGGTAGGCATGAGATGACCATCGGCCGAGGATTTTTATGGTGTGGTCTGGGACTCCTTGCCTGGAAGCAGAAGAGGCAGCTCCAATGCGAAAGGAGTGGCCAGAGTAGAGGTCGGGAGAAATTCTTGATTTTGAAAGGACTTGGCGGAAGTGTCGGTGGAACCAGGAGTGTGTTGCGATTCCCCCGGCCTCCGTGATGAAGAGGGGGTCTCGGAGAGAAGCATGGTTGGTCAGTCGAAAATTTAGGTAATTGTGTAGTGGTTTGAATGGACTCAGGTAGGAATCAAGGCGAAACAGGAATATGGGATGTGATGTTCCGAGTTGGTCTTGCTGAATTTGAGGTTGTAGATGAGGGAGTCGGAGGTGTGGACTGTGAGGTCAGAAAGACTTGGATGTCGGGTCGAGTCGTAGGTGGATGTGGCTGAGGTGAATTATGAACATCTCAGAAAACCGAAGAAGGCCAGGAGGAACATGGATTCGAGGGTGGCGTTGATGGATGGGGATGAGTACTCTGTGCGGAGAGTTTTGCTGCAACGTGCGAGGAGGTCGGAAGTGAGAGGTAGCCATTTCTGGGGAAGTCGTGGCTCCGCCTTTCGGAGACCTTTGAACAGCATGGTAATATGGGAATGTGAGACTGAAGGATTCAAGATTCAAGATTTTTATTGTCACTCCATGCCATGGTACAAGTATCACGTGTGAAATTCTTGTGCTGTGGACTCCGTTTACAACATAGTACAAATATAACAGGGCATATGAGTGCAAAAACAACAAAAGACACAACAAGCAATAAGGCAGTATAGTGATAGGACAAGTCCGAGACATATTCACTGCACATAGGTGCACATGTCATGTGCATACATTAGACGTGCTTAAACATTTTAAATTCGACGTATTTGACATACAGGTGCAAATAGCATATTCCTTATTAAACATACAATTAAACATTAGACATACGTAATGGTAGCAGCTACAGTACGGTACAGTACAGCTACCAGACAATTGGACTCGAGTCATAGGGACTCGGACTCGAGTCGACTCGAGTCGCAAATTTGACGACTTCCGACTCGACTCGGACTTGGAAGGTAAATACTTGAAACTCGACTCGGACTTGGAAGAAAATGACTCGAAACTCGACTCGGACTTGTGACAAGATCAGCCGAGTGCACCAGCTGGGCGTACGCCTAGGTTTACACGCTACGTCCGATGTAGAACTCAAAGTTACGACTAACTTAATTTTATGACTAGTGCACCCTGTATGCGCTGCGTCTGTGTATGGAGCAGGCGTAAAAGTTACACCCAAATGCGTAGCTACTCACTGACAGCTGTCTCATCTTGATCTGCGCGTGATGCGGCCGGAATCTTCTCCAAAAATATCGATCGATATGTGCTGTAAAATAGACGTTTTGGGCGCAGGACCTCCGCTCGTCGGCGGGTTTTAAGCTGATGCGTCGGAAGATCTTTCAATTTCTTCCTGACTTCGTCAACTGCCCGCAGTGCGCAGTCTGCCATCGCATTCAGTACTGATTGCACTTGTGATCAAACTGCTTGTGTTGGCGCTGTTAAATTGAGCTGTGAGAACGTTTCTATGCTTTGAATACAACTCTATAAGTTTGAGCTGAGTTGGAGCTGTCTGTCAGCTGTCTCGAGCTCGTCTGAGAGAAGTGTGTTGCTTGGCAACAAGCACGTATTAACGTGAACGCGCACGTCTGCAGCCTAAATAATCTCTGCCTTGTCATTTTTTCTAACCTGTGACTCGACTTGACATAACCTGTGACTCGACTCGAGACTTGACTTGAAATAACATTGTGACTTGACTTGACTTGACTTGCCGACAAAAGGAAAGACTTGGGACTTGCTTGAGACTCGGGACCAATTGACTTGAGACTCGCTTGGGACTCGGATCAGAGGGACTTGGACAATTGTCTGACAGCTACTACACTATTTGTGTATGTTAAGGAGTCTCGTGGCCTGCGGGAAGAAACTGTTCCTCAAGCGATTTGTGCGTGCTTTTGGAACCCTGTATATCCTCCCTGAGGGTAACAGGGAGAACAGGCTGTTGTGGGGATGGTTTGTGTCTTTGATGATCTTCAGGGACCTCCTGAGGCACCGCTGTTTATACAGTTCATGCAGTTCTGGCAACTCACATCCTGTTACGTGCTGGGCCGCGCGCCTCACTCTCCGTAGCGCCCTGCGGTCCATGGTGGTACAGTTCCCGTACCAGGTGGTGAAGCAGCCAGTCAGCAGGCTTTCAATGGTGCCTCTGTAGAAGTCCCTAAGGATTTCTTTCCTTAGCCCAAATTTCTTCAGGCGCCTGAGTCCGTGTATTCGCTGTTGGGCCTTTTTGACAACAGTGACGGTGTGAACGGCCCAGGTCAGGTCCTGGTGGATGTTGACTCCCAGGTCAAGACAGGGGGCGCCGGTGAGCAGTTTGATAAAGAAATTGATGCTACTGATGTAGACATATGATTGTGGAAGTTCTGATGTGGAGCGACGAATGGGCATAGGTGATGAAGTTCGAAATGGTGAAGACATCCAATGAAGGAAATGGCAGGTTGTAACGTGTGTGGAAAGTTTTGAAGCAGTTCCATCCTGTGAGGTAAGATGACAAGGGTTCTGGGAGCGAGGCTGTTGAGGATGGCTTGTTGGGATGCGGAGGTCAGGTGTTGTAGCTGAGGAGTTAGTTGGAGATGGTGGCTGAAAACGGTGGAACTGGAGTGGGATGGGAGTCGGAGTCTGGCGCCAAGCGTTTGAATTTCTGGAATGAGAGACGAGACAGGGAATCAGCAATGGAGTTTTTGTGACCGGGGATGTGAGCTGCACAAATGATGAATTGATGCTGGGCTGAGATCAAGGTGAGTTTGCGGATGAATTGCATGATGTCAAGTGAATGGGATCATCCTTTGTTGATGATTTCTACGACTGCTGTGTTGTCTGTGTGAATCTGGATTGCTTTTCTGGTCCATTCGTGCCCCCAAAGAAGTGCGGCAACTACCACCAGGTACAACTCGTGAAGAGCGGCGGAGGGAGAAAGTGATGCAAATTCGGGTGGCCAGTGGGAGGCGAACCACCTCCCTCCGTAGTACCCGCCAAATCCGAGTGATGGTGCTGCATCTGTGAAGAGTTGGATGTCCTCGGGCTGGGTGATGTGGTCGTCATAGAAAAATGAGATGCCGTTCCAGGAGGAGAGGAAGTGTTTCCATAGCCATAGCTCCATTTTGCATGCGTTGTCGAGTACGATGTAGTCGTGTAGGTTGGGTGTGGAAGCTGCTATTGATAGGAGGTAAAAGAGGAAAGCTTGTCCTTGGGGAATGATGCGGATGGCGTAGTTGAGATGACCGAGGAGGGCGAGGAGGTAGTTTGCAATGAATAGGAAAATTCGGTGGATTTTTTCAACAGGAAGTGAAGCTTGAAATGCGATGGAGTCCAGTGTGATGCCGAGGAATTCTATGGAGGTGTGGGGTCCTTCTGTTTTCTCTGCTGAGAGGGGAACGCCGAGATCAGAAAATGCGGATTTCAGTGTTGACAGTGTAAGCAGGGGGTGAGGATGGTGTCACAATGAGGAAATCGTCAAGCAAGTGAACGACATATGGCAGTTTGTGATTGTTGGTGAGGATCCAGCAGAGGGCTTCTGAGAGCGAGTCGAATATTTTTGGGCTGCTCTTGCACCCGAACGAGAGGCGGACGGCAAAGTAGTAGGCGCCCTTCCAGGAGACGCCGAAGAAGTGCCAGAAGTCTGGGTGTATTGGTAGAACCTTAAATGCGCTGGTAATATCTGCTTTGGCCAACCAGGCACCTTGGCCGGCCAGACAGATGAGGGAAATGGCATGGTTGACTGTTGTGTATTGCATGGAGAAATCTGGGCTGGGGATGAGACTATTGATGCTTGGACTGGAAGAACCATGTGGGGATGATAGGTCGATGATGAGTCTCTTTTTTCCTGAATACTTCCTGGTGGCGATGCCAATTAGGCTGATGCGGTATATTGGAAAAGGAGGGCTGCTGAAAGGGCCGATCATGAACCCCTCCTTTACCTCTTTGGTGAGCAATTTGTCAACTGTGTTGGGGTCTGTGAGTGCTGACTGAAGGTTATGGCAGATGTAAGAGGAGTCTGGATTGACCTGGATGCCTGGGTGGAAACCGTGGATGAGGAAGTTGACAAATGCGGGGTCTGGATGGTGTTTTAAAGCGGTGGATAGTGCGTTGATGTTGATAGGTGTGCCGAGATGCTTTGACAGTCATGAGGAACAGGTGTGGAGGAAGCGACAGCTGGACGAGGAGGATCCGAGACCATTGAAATTATTGCAAACCATTTTGCCGCCTTGGTACAAGATGGGTCTTCCCCTTCTGTCGAACCCCTGTACGTTGGGGCTGGGCTGAGAGTCTGGCTTGGGAATTATGGGTGGAGGTGGGCCTGCAGTGGAGAGGCGAGAGAAGACTGGAGGGATGGAGGTGGAAATGGAGGGGCGCGTGGTGGAGGCGGGGGTTCGTGTGTTGGTGGTGAAAGAACGTGGGAGGGGAGCGCCGATGGTGCACGCTGTAGCAGGGTGGGAAGGAGCGCCACAGAGCTCACATGCTAGGGCAGAACGGGTGGAAAATACTCTGCAGTATAGATTTCTGCATCCAAAGAGCCCCAGTATGTGCTTGCATTAAACTGATTTAACCGGCCTGCTGCTTGTGATGTGAAAAGGATGTGGTATGAGTAAAAACCGGTGCCCCCGAACCGCAGGGCCATGTCCAGGATGAGGGACATATAGTCGTCAAGTTCGGCCCTGCGGTCGGGGAAAGCTGAACAGATGATGTCACGGTACAGGGAGAAAGCATAAGCAAATTCAGTTGAAGTAAGTTCTTTGAGGCGGTTGGAATGTGAATGTTTGAGTTGGATGATGCCTTGGTTGCATTGAAGCTCTCTGGGGGCGTTGTAGAGGGATGAGGAGGGTTGGAGAAGTTGGGCGAGGTCAATGTAATTACCGGTGATTATTTGTTGCCTGAGGGTGGAAGAAACTGGGGACGGGCGTAGGTCTGAAGTAGGGCGAAATGGAGGTTGGGCTGTGGCAAGGGTGAAAGCGCTGACTGTGGGTGGAGCTGTATGAGCTGCTTGGTAATCGCCAGCAGGTGGCACTGTCTGGAAAGTTGAGGGACCGGCTGTAGGTGGCACTGTAGTAAGAGGTACAGAAAAAGCAGGATTAAATAAATTTGGGTGATGGGGAAGGGAGGTTGGGGGAGGGAGGGGAAAAAGGACAGGTTAGTGGGAAATGGTGGCTGGTTAATGAGAGGAACGGTAGTAGCCTACTGGATGCTGTCGGAGCCAAAGTAGCCGGTGGAATGGTGTTGACACTGGCAGAAGGAAGGGAAGAGGAAAGGATGTGGGGATGAGGAGATGCATGTGCGAGGGGATTTTGTGCAGACTGAGAACATATAGACGAAATGAATGAGAGGAGTTGGGAGAGATCTGGAATGACAGGAGCAGGCACGGGAGGAGAAGGAACGGTCTGGCCCGTTTGATTGGCAGCCTGTGTTGCTGCAGCGCGAGGCTGCGTGGTGACGTCGTCGGCCATCGACGCTGCGGCGGCTGTACGTGCGCGTGCACGCGGAAGCGGGTGGGAGCTGTGTGTGGTTGTAGCTGGGAGATGACGTGGGTTGTGGCTGTGGAAGTTAGCATATAGTTGAAAAAGTTTGTGTTTATTGTCGGAACAATGGAATGCAATGTTATCTTGGCGGAGGGCTTGTTGTAAACGAACTACGGTCCAGTTGGAGATGGTGTCGGCGGCTTGGTGGTGTGTGGCATGGCGTGTTTGGACTGGGAGACCGGGAGTTTGGCAGTGTCGGCTAAGTGGAGATGATAGCCTAGATCGGGTGGATGCGTGGTGGGAACGTTGGGTGGTTCTCCCTCGTCCAGAACGGTGTGGAGGAGAGGGGGGAGTCATAGTGCTGCTATGGCTGGAGTGGGTGTGAGGCAATTGACCGGGAGGAATGGTGATTACCGATCTGGGACGTGACCTGGAAGTGGGAACCGATCGGCGGACCAGAGATGGAGATTTGGTGTCGGCTGGAGAATCGAGATCGGGCTCGGTGGGAGAACTTTGTGGGTCCTGGTCGAACAGGTCGTCGCTTTCGGAAACATGGAGGTGGAGCTCGGGGTCCATGGCTGAAACCTGGAAGGTAGGAAGCAAAAGTTAAATCGTTAGTTTGTTTGTTTTTTGTTCTGTTTCTTGTCTGGATGCGGACTCGAATGAGTTTGGCTGAGACGAGAGCGAGAGAAAGGTCTCGGTGTTTGGTGCATATATATAGGGTGTGAGTGATTGTATCGGGGAGGAGCGTGTGATTGAATGATTGATTGAATGGTGGAGGCGTGGTCGTAGTTTTGTTCCCGAACTTTAGTTATCATGATATAATAATTTCATTTAACGCTGACAGCCCTAATATATATATATATATATATATACAGTATATATAAATAATAGTGTGTGTGTGTGTGTGTGTGTGTGTGTGTGTGTGTGTGTGTGTGTGTTAGATGTGCATATATATGTGTGTAACAAAGAGCTGCCATAAATTATTGGGTAACCACCAAATCACACGCACGTTATGCAAATCGACGCATTTACTTAGTCGACCTCATCGACTTTGTCAACAAATCGGGACAGCCTTACAAATGACAATAAAAGTTTTATTTTGACGTAACTAAACTAAACTGAACTATAGTTTGTTTTCTCCCATGGGAGCGGAGGTGGAGCATATGACACATTTGTGGGTGTTTGTGCTGAGTGTATGTTATCCACTCGTTCGTATTTTTCAGAAGAGAGGAGGCACTAAATAAAGATCTTGTTCAGTTTCACTTAACTGACTTTGGGCTCTTCTCTTGGTCCCCTGGTGCATCACACACACTGTGTGGGAGGATACTGGAGGATGTGTGTGAAGTGATTCAAGAGGTTATCTTTGGGCAGTTATGGCAGGCATGTATTTTGAGTCTGGAATTGTGAGATAGAAGACAGCTTCTGAGCAATTCTATAGTTCCAAATCTGAATTCCTCGTCTTAAGAAATGTTTGATTTGACACCAAGATCATCCATAACAGATTAGTCTACACAACTTTATTGCAGTAAGTAGTTGGTAGCTGTCGACTTGAATGGACATTTCACTCAGTATCTGTCATCTCACTCAGTATTGGCTGCCTTTGCCTTTGTCCCATCATTCCCAGACCTGTCATTTCACCTTTTTGTCTCCCTGGAAATTGATTAGCCAGCCAGAACCAAATTAAACTGCCCAATCAATTAGGGCTTCTCATAGATGCATTGCACATTCACTTCTTTGCTTGTTCATCACATCCTTTATTTCCCAAGAAGACATTTGTCCGTTTGCATCCTTGGCTTATTGGTTGCACTTATGTTACGCCCGACCAATAAAGTTTTATGGAAGGACAGACCCAGTGTATCAAGGGATGACTTAGGCTGTGGAGGGTGTAGGGGTGTCTGTGTGGAAAGAGTATCAAAATATCCTACTCAAGTAGAAGCATTGCAACAATGCTAAATATTTATGTAAGTAGAACTAGGGGGTACGGTGGCGCAGTTGGTAGCGCTGTCGCCTCACAGCTAGAAGGTCCTGAGTTCGATTCTCGCCTGGGACGCTGTGAGCGCTGGAGTTGTGACCCCCCCATATCTTCAGTGCCTACTGCCCAGGTGGGTTATCTCGTTGAAAGGGCCTTTCTGTGTGGAGTTTGCGTGTTCTCCCCGTACCACCCAGGGGGTTCCTCCGTACATAACCCCCCACTAAAAACATGCAGAAGATCGTCATCCGACCAGTGATGACAACATCTGAAGTTGGTCCAATGATGGTCCAATGATGGTCCCCGGGGGCTGGAAAGAAAACGCGACCACTGCTCCTGGCCTGCCCCCCCTGGAGGAAAGGACAAGCCTGAATGGGTCAAATGCAGAGGACATATTTCACCGGCCACCGTCAGCATGAGTGTGTGTTGTGGCCGCATGCATGTGTTGTAGTGTTCGTGTGACAATAAAGACGGGCTTCTGTCTGAAATCATGTTTAATCGTGTTTAACTAACATCTATTTTAAGAAGAGTAAAAAGTAAGGCTGACACTGGACCATCAGAGGGATGTCATGCCATCCCTCTGTTCTCTCTCTCTCTCTCTCTCTCTGTCCCCCTCTCTCTCTACATTGAATTATCGAGGCAGGAATGCCAAAAAAATAAACAAGTTGCTCCTTTCCAATGTACTACTGTATGAGTAAAAGTTACTAAGTTACTTGAAAAAAACTGCCATCTTTACCTATGATATCCTTGTGCAATGTTAGAGTAATGTCAATATATGGTATTACACGTTTTATAGACAATTTGGAGTGTTGCAGTTATTAGATTTGATCTATCATAATCAGTGATGGGCAAGCTACTTGGAAAATGTAGTAAGCTAAGCTACCAGTTACTCTCGATTAAATATAGCTTAACTACAATGAAGCTATCCCCAGAGAAATGTAGCAAGCTAAGCTACAAGCAACATGGCAAAAGCAGCTTGCTATATCGAAGCTACTTTTTCTTTTTTTTACATTGAATCAACTTCATGATCAAGAACAACTTTCCACCAAACAAATAGGCAGGCAAAAAAAAAAGCTCAGTTCGATTGTTTATTAAAATAAAAAATAAATACAAATAAAATAAACACCAAAATATATACTATTGGAGACTTTTCAGTACAGGATAAACTGCTGTTAAACTTTTAATTCAACTCGTGCAGTCTCGTGTGGTTTGGCGATGAAAGATGTATCCTTCCCAGTATGGCGCCGGCATGACCCGCCCTATTCTGCCTCTGATTGGCCTACCCGCGATGTTTTGCCCTAACCTTACCCAATCGTCAGTCTTCATGCCTAAACCAACCAATCATCACTCCTCATTCCTAAACCCAATCCAATCAGAGGCAGAGTAGTGTGGGTCTTGCTGCAAGGATAATAAAAACAAGGATGAGACAACACTTACTTGTTGTCCGTAGTGCTTTATCAGCTACACAGGCACACTTGACATAATATGACATTGTCTTCTCCCGTTTTATTCCGAACCGCAGCAGAAATCTCCAGTCCACTGCTGCGTGATTTTCTCATGGATTTTCTCTGGGGAGTAGCGTGTAGCGTTTGTTGGACGCTACATTGCTACTTGGTCTATAAATAGCTTAACTACTGAAAACGCTAATTGATTCAAAAGGAGCGACGCTACCACCAAGCTACTGAGAAATGTAGTTAAGCTATATAGCAAGCTACTGCCCAACACTGATAAAACAAACTAAAACTCTCACTGCCACCATATTCAAAAACAGAATTCCAAAATAAAACCATAAAAGACAGTGATAGAAACAATAACCCCCCCCCCCCCCAGAAAAATGCTACTTCAGCACAAGATCAACTGAACTCAACTCTCCTCTCCTCTGGATGCATACTAACTAAGCTCCTGTCATAGATACATTTGAGCATGTAATAGAGTACCGCAGGAATGAGTCCGGAAAACATAGATGCTAACACTTCCCGGTTCTTCACTGTTTCCGCCTATGGGTTTTTTGAATGGGTTTTTGGCTAGATGCTTTAAATAAGGTCTGTGGTTAACGCACGCTTATTCAAACGCAAACCTGTGTTCAGCAGGATAATCTTCACACATGAGGACCATTTTATTTTTTTGAAGTGTTTACATGCCGTTAAATGAGACTACACTGTCAACGGGGATATTATACATTATCACGCCGAAGGGCGAACACGGAAATTCTCTTTCCCTCATTTTTTACATTTATATATCTCAATGGTCCCACACACTGTTCTCTGTCAAAAGTTATTTTGATAAAGGTTGAGGCTGTGGTAGACTCAGCTCCCAGTCTTAATCCGTTTCACTACCTTAAGACTGAGAATATTATTATTTAAATCTTTTCATAACGTTAGGTGGTGCTGTTGGAAGCCTTGCATCGGAGAACCAATCATGAGTGTTGTGGGCGGGCCTGCTTTCTGGGGGCAGTGACGCTCATGCAGAACCGGTGTCTCGCAAAACATCGCCGCGTTTGCGGAGAAACATATTAATACTTTACTTTACTTTTACTTTATTTGTTTATTTGGACGGGACAGTGCATATTCATGAACATTACACAAGGCAACGTAAATAAGCCGGAGTTAGCAAGAATGCTAAATTACATCCGTAGTCCCCACAGAGAGACAGAAAAACGACAGAGGCAGCACCAGGACAGAACTAAACAGAACAATACAAAAAACAACATGAGCAATAACAAAACCAAAACGGATCAGAACTAAAGTAAACCAAAATGAACTAAACTAGGTTAATAAGACAAGACAAAACAAAAACAAGAAACATAACAGAGCAAGCAAAACAAGAGCACTACAGTACAATTTACACATGGTCGCAGATTTGGCTATTTAAAATCCATTTTTTTACGTTGTGTTTGAAAGATGGGAATGACAGACAGTTTCTTATAGTTTGAGGTAGCGAATTCCAGATTTGGCAGCCCTGGACTGAGAGGGTGTTTTTGCCGAAGGCAGTTGTCCGGTGTGGTACTACACAGTCCCCTCTGGCGAAAGCCCGAGTGTTGAGTCCTGTGTCAGGCTTCCGTTTTATGAATTCCCTCAGGGGGGGCGGGCAAAGTCCATGTAAGGTCTTATAGACAATACCAACCTGTTTAAAAACTTTAAAGTTAACAAAACTTAGAAAATGATACTTACTGAGGATGTTACAGTGGTGATATGAGTAGGGTTTTCTGTCAAAAACCTTCAGTGCACTTTTATATAACTGTTCAATGGGTTTGAGGATCGTTACTCCTGTGATTGTTTCTAATCACTTAGAAACAAACATAACCTGTTAATAGGACGTGTTTCATCCGGCCCCGGCGGCTAGAGGTCTTTCCCCCAGCGATAAGCCCGACTCCCGAGGCTAACGTTACAGAGCCTGCTGATGACTTCACAGTAGCAAGCGGACCACTTCCGTATAGGAAAAATTATTGTAAAATAAAACAACAGGTATAAACTCTCTTTGCAGCACATCAGTGTCTTGCTCTATATTGGAACTATGAAACATTGCATTGCCGCTACCAAATAAAATTCTAATAATAAATGTAGGCGTGTCTGCTGCCGGCCGTTCTTGCCAGGCTCGAAGAGACAGATTTTGACAATGAAATTCCCAGACGTTTGTTGGTTAGGTGGCGCTGTTGGCGCTGCTCACCAAACGTCTGGAAACCGAGACTAAGGCTGTGGTGACGTGACGTGGAAGCCTATGCGACGTTGGACTCTATCTTCCCCCTGGCCTTAAATTTGCGTTTATGGCTTTGCCTAGCGCTGTTAGTGGGCGTGGTCAGGCGCATTCCCTAATTTTTCCTCGCCGCTAAAGCTGGCGCTAACCTTTAACCATGCCTTTTTAAGAGTATAATTATTCACAACTGTGGCCATTGGCGATCTGCAGTAAACTAATCACAGTCTTCCCTTTCAAGCTCCAATTCCACAGAGTGATCCAGTCCGGTCAGAAAAGCCCAACCAAAGCGCTCTGAGCTCCCCCCCTCCCTCTTTCATCCCCGTCTGTCTCCATAATGCTCCTCAAACAAATTTCACATCAGTTTAAATACAGCAAGCATGTAAATACGCTACACTATAGCAAGAGCAAATTGAGAATAATGTTCTAAACGCATCTGCTAGAAAAATAAAGCCTATCCCTGGATGACAGAATGATTGCATTGTTTTCTGCCCTCTGCACGGCAGACAGGTAGGATGATTCAACAGCCTCTGAATGACAGGGGCTCAAAACTACGGTATACCACTTTTTTTCATCGGTCATTGTGCCTGCCTAGTGCCTACATAGGCTATAAATTAATGGCCTTTCCCCCAAAATAGTGATGGTTCTGTCATTCTGTGGTTTAGCCTACATTTCAGATCTGATGCTTGCAGTGCGCTATAGGGGCAGAAATTGACGCGCGAGAGAGAGGGAGAGAGGGAGTGAGAGAAAAAGTGAGATAGCTAACGCCGTGGGTGCATCCCCGGGGCCGGTGCACTGAATAAGGCCTGGTTTTGAAAAGCGTGAACCACAAAATTAACGCCAGTTGGGAAGATCGCTTTAGGCTGGTATTTAAGGCCGAAACGCCCATTCTGGCTTATTCTGGCACTGCGCCACGCCTCTTCAGCGTAAAGCGCATTTTGGGGCATAAAAACATGATGCTATCTTCCCGAGTCAGCGGTAGGCAGGCGTAAAGCGTGTTTTTTTGCGTTTAACGGGAGTTTAGTGCCTAAGGCCAGGGGGAGAATAGAGCCCGTTGTGTATTTCTGGAATAGCTTAGCATGAGCTTTTTACTTCTAGGGCTCGCATTTATGCTTCAAAACTCATGAAAGTGGTCCTCATGTGTGAAGATTATCCTGCTGAACACAGGTTCGCGTTTGAATAAGCTTGCGTTAACCACAGATCTTATTTTAAGCATCGCGCCAAAAACCCATTCAAAAATCCCATAGGCACAGAAGTCACTATGTCACTCTCTGTTAGTAAACGTTTTGCAGATTTGATGCATATTTAATGTCACAGTTACTAAACGTTTTGCAGATGTATGTTATTTAATGTGAAAGTTAGTAAAGGTTTTGCAGATTTGATGTATGTTGTTTAATGTCACAGTTACTAAACGTTTTGCAGATTTGATGTACTAGGCATCTTGTGCGCTCAATTCCTAGGCTCGCCCGCTGCGTGGGCTCGCTCTTGCTCGCCGAGCTGGCCCTGCAGCTTGCAGGGATGAACATTGTTATATTGAGATAACAAAATAATACGTTGTTATCATGAGAAAACTGACTTTGTTATATCGAGATAACAAAATAAGACGTTATCATGATAAAACTGTAATAAAAATAATAAGTAAACATGTGGCCGTTCTCGGCTTCTGTAGTTTTGCAGATTTTATGTATGTTATTGTTTAATGTCACAGTTAGTAAAGTGACTTCCGCCTTTGTTTTCAAGCTAATGGAGGAAAAGCACCTGCACAGCTATTTGCAGTAGCAGAAGTTGTGCTCCTCTGCAGCAGCACTAGGAACAAATGTGTCCTGATTGCAGCCATTATGCAGTACTGTATGTGTGGGTGTCATGAATAAAGCCCAGACTATAACACTGGCATAAGGGCTTTTTATGGCATTTTTAGCCTTGGTTCCTTCCTTTACAACCATCTTCTACCACCTCTCTCAAATGTGCCTTGAGACCATCTCACAGCTGAATAGAAGTCTTCCTCTGCTCATTAATTTCTCTAACATTGGCTTGTCAAAGGATCATTTACCCTTCGCCAGATAAAGCTATGGAGTAATTGTACACAATTCAAGCGTGTGTTTTTTTATCATGCACAATTGCAGGCTTTACAGTACATGTAGCCTAATTAACATAGCTCTTGTCATAAACCGATGGCCTGTGAAGCAGATTAGTCTTTGGATGTGAATGGAATCCCCTGTCAGCAGTGGGATATAATTAGGGTTAACAACCAAGCTTAGACCAAAACATGTCCACGCGGGAGTCAGTGAGCGCTGTAATTAAGAAGCACTTTACAGGGTGTACTACTGTGCTTTATGTACTCTAACTTTACACCCACCATGCCCTCACTGAGGCTTTGAAAAAGGCCAACGCTACTGCACACTGCTTCAGCTGGAGCCTGGGGGCAGATTTGAGTCAGACTCAAATCAGTTTAAACAGTTAGTAGACGGACAAGCCCGTCTTTTATTGTCACACGAACACACCAACACATGCATGCGGCCACAAACACACACTCATGCTGACGGTGGCCGGTGAAATTTGTCCTCTGCATTTAACCCATCCAGGCTTGTCCTTTCCTCCAGGGGGCAGGCCAGGAGCAGTGGTCGCTTTCTCGTACAGTGCCCGGGGACCAACTTCGGGTGTTGTCGTCACTGGTCGGATGACGATCTTCTGCATGTTTTTAGTGGGGGGTTATGTACGGAGGAACCCCCTGGGGAGCACGGGGAGAACATGCAAACTCCACACAGAAAGGCCCTTTCGACGAGATAACCCACCTGGGCAGTAGGCACTCAAGATATGGGGGGGACACAACCCCAGCGCCCACAGCGTCCCAGGCGGGAATCGAACTCAGGACCTTCTAGCTGTGAGGCGACAGCGCTACCGGAATCGACTCCGAGTCCTGGACTCATCTTCAGGACTAGTGACTCGACTTGGACTTGAATGAATGAATTTATTAAGACAATTGTAAAAATACAAATGAACAGATAAAATCCATACAGTGGTATTAAAATTGTCAAGGAATAAAACAATAAAGTCCATGACTTGTTTCCATTCCATTGTGCACTGAGGAGTCAGACTTGGACTCGAGCATTCATGCATTTGGACACCTTTAAATCGTCAGCCAATTTTACCACTGTATACGGTATTACTGTCTGATAAGGCTGATATATAGCCTATATTAAAAGGGGGGGAAATGGTTCCTAAATGAACATTTCAAATGCATGTATTACTCTAGTAGTCATCCTTTATAGCAGGGGTTCCCAAACGTAAGGTGCTTTCTCACGGGGGACCCGGGACCGTTTCCCAGCACACTTGTCCCAAAATTGACAATTGACTGCAAAAATGAATCGGGACACCCCTACCCCTCCACATAAATGCACGAAACAGAGGGTTAAGGGCTAAGTGGTAGGGCCAAGGGCAGTAGCGGCTGGTGCATTGTTGTCCAGGGAGGGCTATATATAGACGTGGACGATGGGGTTGAAATCAATATGATAATCATAAGGATTCTTCTCAATATCAATATCTATGTTTCACGTATGCAAAATCAGTGTTCATCTCATTGAACTGAATGGTGATGTCAAACGAACCTTATATTTTCAAATAATATTCCTGCCATACCTCATTTGATCAGTTTTTAAGTAACATTTGCTTGTCATCAATTTAGACAGCAAAAATGTCTATTAAAATAACTTCATATCATCACGATGATTCCACTGAAAGACAACAATAATAGGCTATTGAATTATCGTCCACTCCAGCCCTAAATCAAGCAAGTAGTAACGGACGTTACTAGCTACTAGAAACGTCTGAAAAAGTGTATTTTCTTCCTCTGTCTGTAGCCTGTTGTTTAATGGCGAGCTCAGGGTGATCTGGTCCAAGCTCTTTCACTCGATGCTTCTCCTGTAAAGTCCGTCTCTCAAACGGCGTAGTTTTGAGTGACTTAACATAATTTTCTTGCTCCATTCTTGCAAAACGTCTTTTGTGTTTTATGGCAGTTGAAAACAAACTTCTTTGCTTCGCGCGTGCTGCAAAGCCGTCGGCGTGGGACTGCTACTAGTGTTTATATATACTGCGTCGCTACTCTATGGTCGCTACCCATCTACGTAGCCTAGCCTACGTCACGACACTCACTCTCACCTGACCCCACCTCCACCTGGTCGCTAGATACGTGCGCCCAGAGCCCTCCCAAATCCTTTTGTTTTTGAGCGTGAACAGCACATGTACAACTACGCAGATCCTGATACTCTAATGATCTGCACTGGTGGAAACCGGAAGTCCCCGGACGGACGGCGTCCGTGGCAATTTGGTGCAAGAAAATATTGACCCAAAAACAGTACACATGTAGATAATTATGAATCTACATATTTATTGCAGATTATATACTCACTATCTAATATTCACCTCGCTCATAAAAAAAAATATATATATATATAGCCTATAACGTTTTATTTCCCTCTTCTTCATGTGGATAAAGTAGGTGGGGTGGCGCCCTGGCGCCCTCTAGTGGCCGGCCGCTACTGGCCAAGGGGGGAATTGGGATTGGGCCTTATAATACACTTAACCGCTTAGGTGATTGGAAAAGTGAGGGAAAGGAATGGCTTGAGCTGATTGGCTATTGCCAGAGAGGGAAAGCATGGGTGACTGTAAATGGACGGGGCGGAGGCATGAATGAAAGGGGGCGTGCATAGCAATGTTGATCTGGGCATTCGCTGGTCTATGTGCCGAGAGGCCGCAGTGCCGACAGGCCGCAAATTCCGATAGCCCACAAGCAGAACCAGCTGAGCGAGGCGGTGTGCAGTGTGTCGGTGGACCGGCTGGAGCTAAGCTCTCCCAGCCCCCATGCCTAAACCTAACCTCCCCCCCACGCCTAAACCTAACCTCCCACTGACCCTAACCCTAACCTCTCCCACCCCCCACGCCTAAACCTAACCTCCCCCAGACCCTAACCCCTAAACCTAACCTCTCCCACCCCCTACGCCTAAACCTAAGGTCGGCTTTGCGGGTGGTCGGCATAGCGGGTGGACACCAGCCTTCATTATTGAAATTAGTCTAAGACATCACTTGTATCTCCTCCAATGAAAGAAATTTGAACATTTTAAGGACAGGCAATGTTCTGTTCAACACACAGCAACAACCTCTGAGTGGCCTATAGCCTACTTGATGATAAATTCCAGGATTCTGAAATTGATATTGGAAAGTCATAGGCTCTATCTTCCCAAAAGCGCTAATTTAGCATTTGCTCTCGTTTAACGCCGTGCAATGCAAATTGGGGGCGGCCACAAGTGCATGCCTGTGATAATTGTACTGGGCATTGGCTGTTTCAGCGCGAAAATGTGGGATTGATGGCATTACCCTATTGTCAGCAGCGCGCAATTACTTTGCGCTAAGAACTTTGAAAAGGACCTCTTACTCGCAAATACCTCTGCGCTGGGTGCGCTGCAAGGAGATTACGGCTGCACTCCCAGCGCAGAGAGGTATTTGCGCAGTGGAAAGTGGAATTCCTTTTGGATATGTCATTACGCACAGCCTTGCCACGCCAAGGGGGACACCCCGGCATTCCGAAATGTCGGCACTCCGAAATACCGGCATTCCGACAAAATTGTTGGAATGGAGATCTGTCTCGCCATTGCGAAAGAACCCTAACCCTAAACCTAACCTCTCCCACCCCCCACACCTAAACCTAACCTCCCCCAGAACCTAACCCTAAACCTAACCTCTCCCACCCCTGTAGGCTAAATAACTCAAGATGCTATGTCGGAATGGCGGACCTAATATCTTTCGCAATGGCGAAACCTTTTTTGGAGATTGTTAGATAATGGAATTACCACTCCTCATCCGCAATATATATAACAGCTGATATAAACCAAATGAATCGAAACCAGGAGCCAGAAAGATGTCTTATAAAAGTATATTTAATAACCATACCATACATTCTCCTATACACTGTGTTATAGAAGAGATTGAATCTCAATGTATGGTTATTAAATATTAGGGCTGTCAGCGTTAACGCGTTAATCGCGCGTTAACTATCGGTCCTATTAACGCCACTAATTTTTTTAACGCGCGATTAACGCATGCACGTTCTGTGATGTTTGAGCCTTGGTCCGCGCCGTAGTTTTGGAAATCAGGAAGCATTAACGTTGATATCAAGCATAAACAAAGCTCCGTGAGCAGAAAATGAGGAATAAAATGGGTATATTGGCAAGTTCAGCTTCAAATTGAGAAAGATGTCTTGCATTTTGGGTGAGAGAGAGAGAGAGAGAGAGAGAGGGAGCGCGTCAGCTCTCCCCGTCTGTCTCGTCTCACCGTGGCAGAGAGAGTGAGAGACAGAGAACGGGGGGGGAAGCTTCTTTGTTGGGAAACTCAGCCAATATTGTTTGGGGAGGGTCAAGCATGTTTTTCAAATCACTTGGGGAGGGTCAAGGAAAAATATATTTTGATCAGGGAAGGGGCACAGCTTTTTATTTCAGAGCACACCAAATCCCTCGAGTGACCCCCCTTTCTAAATAACGAACGGTCCCTAACAGAGATAAAAAAGGCCGCCTCTCCGAAAGCATAGAAGTCAATGATCGGAATGCCGACACTTCGGAATGGCGAGAGGACCCCCACGCCAACACATCAAATTATGCTGCTAAAATTGGGTATCAGCAGATAATTCAGTGAGGCAATCAACTATAACTCACTGATAAACTTTTATCGCGGGCACGGTGGCTCAGTGGTAGAGCTGTCGCCTCGCAGTCAGAAGGTCCTGAGTTCGATTCTCGCCTGGGACACTGTGAGCGCTGTGGTTGTGTTCCCCCCCATATCTTCAGTGCCTACTGCCCAGGTGGGGTATCTCGTCGTAAGGGCCTTTCTGTCTGTGTGGAGTTTGCATGTTCTCCCCGTGCTCCCCCAGGGGGGTTCCTCCGTATATAACCCCCCCCCCCCCATTAAAAACATGCAGAAGATCAGATCGTCATCGTCATCCGACCAGTGACGACAACATCCGAAGTTGGTCCCCGGGCGCTGTACGAGAAAAGCGACCACTGCTCCTGGCCTGCCCCCCGGAGGAAAGGACAAGCCAGGATGGGTTAAATGCAGAGGACAAATTTCACCGGCCACCGTCAGCATGTGTGTGTTTGTGGCCTTCCGTGCATGTGTTGATGTGTAATCGTGTGACAATAAAGACGGGCTTGTCCGTCTGAAATCGTGTTTTTTTTTTTATCACATCGCAAAGAGGGAAATTAATTGAGAAAACTTGTTGGACAATGGACATTGGTTGGCTATTTACCTTCATAACCCGAAGGGTCATTGTCAATAAGCTCCCTCTGTCCTCGCACGAGTGAGTACACTCTATTACGCATGGAGAGAATTACAGCATTGCATGCCTCGCGCAAACAGCCATTGCAAGACGGGAATCTGATTGGTTTTGATTGACGTAATGCCCAGCCTTGCCTGGCCACCGCCCAAATCCTTCAGCCGGAGGCAGAACTCGCCATCGTTGGCTGCTCTGAGTCTTCTCTGAACTTCCCTACAGCTGTGCAACAGTCTTTGACACAAGGGACAACTGTTGCCAAGAAACTAATCCTGAAGGAATGGAAGTCCCCCTCCTCACCCTCTTTTAAACTGTGGCTGACGGATATGAATTTTGGGGCGCAGATGATTTTGGCACGGTTCTAATTTGCGCTTGCGACACGTGCCGTGAACCTTTCCGCATCTCGGCCGAGAATTGCATCCCCAACATATTTCTGGGCTGTTTTAACTTAGAAATCAGGGAGGTCACGTCTACCAGACAATTATATCACTTTTAAACAGTTACATTTCTGTATAAATCATTACAAGTATGCTCCCGTGAGGTGGGTATGCTTTTTTTGCTGCTCGGCGGGGGGGCAAAACTCGGCAGAACACCTGGCGGACGGCGCAAGGCGGAATGCTATCTTAAGGCACGCGCAAACAGGTGTGCACGCGCTATTAGGGGATAGCGCCTGTCGGAAGATAGAGCCCACTATGTCACAATAACCTTAAGTGCAGACAGTACAGTGCTGGATGACTAATGGGTTCACACATAAAATCAGACCTAATGTTTTTGTTTGCAAAGTGCCTGCACATTATATCAACATTAAAAGATGTGGCGGGTATACAGGATATCCTCCCTTTTTTAGCTTTTTTAGCTGGTTGGTTGGTTGCTCTACAAAAATGTGCCCACCCTTTGGCATCCAAAGTTTTCCCCCTAGGAGGCTGATTGCCTGTCTGGTTGCAACTATTGCAAATTCCTGCTTGTTCCTGATTTACTTCGATTCATTCAACTCGTAGAAGCTTTGAGGTTGCGAAAGATATTTTGCCGTTTTCCTGTGATTCTAGACAGTTAAATCAATTATTTTGAACATGAACATTTTTCTTCCCCTGATATAAACTACAGAGGCAAAGCCCGTCTGACTCGCTGTCAGTTTGTATTGTCAGTGGAGCAGCTCCAAAACATGTGTTTTTACTGCTGGAGAAAAATGAACCAAAGGAAGGAACCAAATATTTCGGATCACAACAAATGTTCTTGGATAATTTACTCACACTGACTCACATTCACTCACTCACACTGACTCACACTCTGACTCACACTCACTGACTCCAGACTCACACTGCATCATGCTGATTTACACTGACTCCTGACAAACACTGAGTCAGACTGACTCCCTCTGACTCCTGGGACAAAACAGAGTTCAGCTCAGAGGTGTGACCAACTCAACTCTGCCTGAGCGCTGCTGACGATAGGATAATGACATTTATGCCCACATTTTAGCGCTGAAATGCCTGGTTTGGCATGTGGCATATGTCCAGTACAATTATAACAGGCATGCGCTTGTGCACGCCCCCAATTTGCATTGCAGGCGGCGTTAAACGAGCGCAAATGCTAAATTATCGCTTTTGCGAAGATAGGGCCCAAAGCCTTTCATAGGGCTCTGTGCATTCTGTTTTTATTTTTTCCCAAATTAAATTTTTCCATTTGAATTTGAATTTAGGGTTTAGGGCCTTTTTCCCCCACTAGGGATCTCGCGCAGTCCTGTAGCTCGCATTCGCAGCTTGGCCGCTGCGCGGCCTTGCCCGCAGCTCACCTGCTGTGTGGCCAATGAGACCAGCATCACTGATGATATCAGATTTATGACATCACTGATGATGTCACAGTGGGATTTCATCAGTGGGATTTATGACTGCGGAAATGATAGGGCCCTAGCTACTTTCAATGGCACACCTCATCCTTGGCAGGTCAGGTGACGTATATAGACTGCTCACCCAGCCCATATAACCACTGTGAAGTTTGTAAAAGCGGTGCCTGAAATGGATGACTCCAGACAGTACATGCCAAGACGGAGAGCAATGCATCCTGGCTTGCCATTCAAGATGTCTCCTTGATACAATAGAGGCTGCCAGGTCCTTGTGTGCAGTGAGTGAAGATGGAAGAGTAATGCGTGCATGCAGACAGGGAAAGCTATGCCTCCTAATTCTGCTCGTTAATCAGCTGTGGGGCAGAACATCCTCCAGAGTAAGCACCTCGTTCTCCTAGGTAATTAGAGCACTTGACAGAATGCTCTCTGCCTCATAAGTAGTCTTATACCATCTCTGCTCTCTGCTCTCCAGCCGGATTATCTATACTGTATGGGATTGGGCGAGTGCACAGGGGCACCAGCCAATTGCCTTGCTGGGGGGGCAATAAAGGATTTGCGTACGCTGGGTGTCCACGGCAGACATTACTGTGTTTCAGAGGCAGCCGGTGTTAGCCCGCTTATTTTTACAGCTGGAGTGAATACACTGGTATCATATGAAATTAGAAGACCTAACGTCCATGACCAGAATGTCATGCTAGCTTGTCAGGAATTGAGCTAAATAACGCTCCCAAGTTAGGCAAAATTTTGGAGTGGGAAATGCCCATTTTCAAAAGTTTCCCTTGACCTCTCACCTCAAGATATCTGAATGAGAATGGGTTCTATGACAACCCCTAACCCAGGGGGGGGGGGGGAAATTAGCCAAGCCCCCCCTAAGCCCCCCTGGAAATTTCTTTGGAGAAAAACAAAAACCTAATTTATAACAACTAAACTAGGCAGACCACAAGGCCACTGAGCTGGTTTTGATAAAAGTATCAAAACGCCTGTTGTCCAGCTCAGTCACTATACAGTCTTGTCACTGGTGTGATGGAGCACGTAGCATATTGACGCTTTGTCCCATCCCTTGTGCGTCACTTGTTACTAACATGGTACCCTTGAGCGACCCATGAAACGACTTGGGCTTTCTGACTAAACTCAATGCAAACCCATGGAAGTCATCTTTGACGCTTATGGCAACTGCTCCCCCATTAGCCTAACTGCTCCCCCATTAGTCAACTGCTCCCCCATTAGGGTCTGGGGGGAGGTTAGGTTTAGGCGTGGGGGGTGGGAGAGGTTAGGGTTAGGGTCTGGGGGAGGTTAGGTTTAGGCATGGGGGGTGGGAGAGGTTAGGGTTAGGGTCTGGGGGAGGTTAGGTTTAGGCATGGGGGGTGGGAGAGGTTAGGTTTAGGGTTAGGGTCTGGGAGAGGTTAGCTCCTCCAGACCCTAATGGGGGAGCAGTTGACTAATGGGGGAGCAGTTAGGCTAATGGGGGAGCAGTTGCCATAAGCGTCAAAGATGACTTCCATGGGTTTACATTGAGTTTAGTCGGAAAGCCCAAGTCGTTTCATGGGTCGCTCAAGGGTACCATGTTAGTAACAAGTGACGCACAAGGGACGGGACAAAGCGTCAATATGCTACGCGCTCGGAGTGAGAACGGGTTAACTATTGATGAATGGATGTGCCTGTGTATGTGGCACTGTATATTTTAAATCTTTTGTGTAACTTGTGAATATAAACTCTTGATTTACCATCTACATGTGTGTGCTGCATATAGCCTTGTGTAACTGGACTCATCAGTCTCAACATACAGTGTGACATAGGACTAAATACACAGTCAGTCTTCAGCTCATTGAAGCACTTACATGCATAATGTTGGGTTGGGGATTTGGCTCTCAATGGAAAAGCAGTGGGCCCTCCTTGTCTAATAGTAGAGCCTAATTCACACCCTATCATATTATTATTATTTCTTATATTAGTGGTTCTCAACCTTTTTACACAAGTACCTGAGAAATTACCACCATATGAATGTATGAGAGGGAGGGGCCCCCGCGTACCACCAGTGGTACCTGTACCACAGGTTGAGAAGAGAACCACTGTCTATTTATGTAGAAAAAGTTAGCCCCCGCTGTAAATATTGAAGCCCCCCTTAGCCCCTCCCAGCCACAATTGGCTGGAGCTGCCACTGCCCATGAGTATCCCCTTTACATACATGCCCACTTTATGCTAATCCCATGCAGTTTTTTGGCAAAAAGCATGCAGTTTTTTTTGCATGCAGTATTTAAACATGTTATTTTTGCTCTTCTATTTGAATATGTCTGCATACTGGGGTCCCTAAACAGTCCTGGGATTACATAACTTGGGTATAACTGGAAAGCTGAGACTTGTGGATTCAATGATCCCAAATGTATTCATGTGTGATGTTACAGTCCCCGAAGTAGCCATTTCATTGCCGTGCCACCATTTTTCGAAACTTGACGTCACTGTATAAAATGTATATATTTTTAGCTAGTAGACTGTCTTACACCTTTCTGTAGTATGTGTTCTGAGCCTGTACTTTAGAAATGAGTTCCTGTAGTCTTCACCTTTTTCACCTTTGTACTGTACATGTAAAGTGGAAGGAGGGGGGCACTTCAAGTGTGGTCACCCAGTGGCACCACGCTGCGTTATTGCATTAACCTGGGCCTGCTAGCATGTCCTCTGGAGAAGCTTCCTCCCCAGCAGGGGCAGTTTTAGACCCTTTTTGGGTGGGCTTCTGAGATAGTCTCAGCCCACCCTGGAAGTTTTTTTTTTTTTTTTTTTTTTAAGAATAGCTGGCCCTCCTCTATTCATCTCTCATTCATGCTTTAAAGCCATAATAATAATAACTAGAATGTCTACATTTCCTAACGAAAATGTAATTGTGCTTGCTGTCCTCGCCATGCACCGCCTGGCTTGCAAGGTCCCTGCCCATGCAATTAGGGGGACTAATGCTGCCTTCCAGACACCTGGGACGTGGGTGTTTCCCAGTGGAAAAGTCCCAGTCCCCACCTTCAACACAATATTTCTCCTATAGGCTCAGAGTACATCCGTCCACACCTGTACCAAGTTTGGTTAGCATCGGACGATCTTTGTGAAATAGGCCCCACCCACCGAACTTTGGAAGTCGCTTATATCGCAACGGTGCGTTTTTTTCAAAAACCACGAAACAGTGTTGTGCAGGACACTCATCACATGATGTGTGCTTTGGTTTGGTGAAAATTGGACAAAATTTCAAGGAGGAAGCGCAAAAAAACGGTTTTGGACAAAATTCAAAATGGCGGAAAATGTAGTCAGACGGAAATGGGCGTGGCCTAGATGAGTAGATGCGGGAGGACCCAAGGAATCCAGGGAAAAAAGAATTTTGATGATAGACCCTACAGTTCAAAAGTTATGGACCAAAAGGTAAGGAGGGCTGTTATAGCGCCACCATCTGCTCAATTTGTGTAATATATTTCGCCTATAGGCTCAGAGTACATCCGTCCACACCTGTACCAAGTTTGGTTAGAATCGGACGATCTTTGTGAAATAGGCCCCACCCACAGAAGATTGGAAGTGGATTATATCGCAACGGTGCGTTTTTTTCAAAAACTTCCAAATCAGTGTTGTGCAGGACAGTCCCCACATGATGTGTGTGTTGGTTTGGTGAAGATTGGACAAAGCTTCAAGGAGAAATGGCAAAAAAACGGTTTTGGACAAAATGCAAAATGGCGGAAAATATAGTCAGACGGAAATGGGCGTGGCCTAGATGAGTAGATGCGGGAGGACCCAAGGAATCCAGGGAAAAAAGAATTTTGATGATAGACCCTACAGTTCAAAAGTTATGGACCAAAAGGTAAGGAGGGCTGTTATAGCGCCACCATCTGCTCAATTGGTGCAATTTTTTCGGGGATAGTAAAAGACCCCTCAGTGCACCTCCCTACCAAGTTTCGTAGCTCTAGCTGTTATGGTTTCCGAATTACAGCTAATTTACTGCAAGATTTTGCAAGATTTTTCGAAAACCCATGCAAGTCAATGGGGAAAAAAATTGCGCTTAATGGCGAATTGCGGCCAAACCACTTTCACAAACCCTTAGCAAAGTCATAGAATACATGTCCTCAATGAGCCGGTCATTTTGACGTCTGGCATGTCTATGTGGCGCAAAAATTGTGGGAGTTATTACGCGGCTAACTTTTTGGTGGATGGAAGAATAATAAGTATGTCGGATTTCAAGATTGTGCCTTGCTTGTCAGCAAGCACAATAATAATGGTATTGGTGATTGGTGCATGCAACATATGACCTTTATTTTGAAAATATGGTTAGGTCTAGAGGAAGTTACTCATCTACACTCCTGGAAAATTGAAAATCTATTGGCCCTATTCTCCCACAGGCTTTCGGCGCTAAAACGGGCCTTCGGCGCTAAAAAACGTGCCTTGCGCCTGTCTCGGGAAGATATCAACAGGGCTTTAGGCTGGTAAATGTGCTTTACGCTGAATGGGCGTGGCGCACTCCCTGAATGGGCGAGAATGGGCGTTTTGGCGTTAAATATCGGCGTAATGATATCTTCCCACCTGGCGTAAATTTAGCGCTTTGCGCTTTTGAAAACCAGGCCTATTCAGTGCGCTGGTTGCGTGGAGCGTTCCTCTGGCTCTCCTCTGTCACCCTTCTCTGTGTCACTCCCTCTCTCTTGCTCATATCAGTCTGACAGGCACAATACGACTCTCTCTCTGTGACTCCCTCGCTCAGACAGACACAACACATAGCAGCACCCAGCTTCCCATAGGAAAAAGAAGTTGTATGTTCACTGCCTGGCATGTCCCAGCATGCATTGCGATACTGCATTTCGCTACTAAATAGCAACCAAATGAGCCTAAATAGATATAAAAGGTAGATCTAAATAATGTGTAATGGTAACACAACCTGCAATTGTAGAACATTTCAATATTGGACCAAATAAAACATTGAAATGAAAACACCACCCTATGTGAAACATATATGTCCTCCTGGGCCTATACCCCTTGTCGATTTAACGTGATTTAGATAAGTGACAGCGGAACGCGCTTCTACTGTCATCTGCTATACTGTGATGTCCGCTCCAATAACTTTGCCCTACTTCACATTTAGTTTTACAATAAAAACACATTTATGCAATGACTTTACATAATGTAGGGTATATTTATGTGCATCATCCTTCCTGCAGCAGGCGAGAGAAAATTATATCTTTCTGGACAAACTTTCACCAATCTAATAGGCTATATTTTTCTAGCTGATGCATTTAGAACATTCTTTTCACTTTGATCTTGCTATAGTGTAGGGTATTTGATTTGATTTGATTTGATCTTTATTTGTCTCGAACAAAGAACATAAAACCGTTTTAAAAACAAAAACAGGTAAATAGACAAGACCTTTTCCAAGGTCAGTTCAATAACTGTTCGAGAAGGGACAGGGGGAAGTAAAAGACTTATCAAGCCCTGCCCCTTCTTTACAATAATTTAAATTGTGTTATGAAAAGAAAAATAATAAAAACAAATAAAAATAATAAAATAAAGAATAATAATATAACAAATAATCAAATACAAGTACAATCTTTTAAATGTACATATATATATATCCCATTATCAAATGAAAAATGTAAATCTAGTTGGCACCTTACTGCTCAAGCTCCTCTCTCTTATATGTGTCCATAAGTGCATGTTTATAACTGCCTTTAAATTGTTTGATGCTATTACTTAACTTAATACTCGCATCCAGACCATTCCAGAGTGATACCCCACAAACTGCAATAGACATGCTTTTAAGAGTCGTACGTACAGTAGGTTGTTTTAAAGTTAAAGTCCCTCTAAGATTATACCCACTCTCTCTAACCAAGAATTTTTTTTGAATGTTGCTTGGTAGTTTGTTTTTAACTGCCAGAAACATAATTTGTGCAGTTTTGAATTTCACTAAATCCATAAATTTAAGTGTTTTGCTCTTTATAAACATACTAATTGTGTGATCTAAATATCTACCATGATGTACTATCCGTATGGCTCTTTTCTGCAGTGTACATATCTTTTGTAAGTTGCTTTTATAAGTATTCCCCCAAACTTCAACACAATATGATAGATATGGTGCAATGAGTGTGCAATACAATGTGTATAGAGTATTTTGATCCAGGATGTATCTAGTCTTGCCCAGTATGCCAATACTTCTTGCGATCTTTGAACACAAATACTGTATGTGGGGTTTCCAGCAGAGTTTGTGGTCTATTAAAACCCCTAGGAACTTGTTTGTATACACTCTCTCAATTTTTTCATTTCCAATTTCCAGTTGGGGATCAATGTTAATTTTACGATTACCAAATATCATGAAGTTGGGTTTTTTCAGATTGAGTGTTAACTTATTTGCACTGAACCAATCTTTTAATTTTTCCATTTCTTTCATTGCCACTTCTATAAGCTGCTGCAGGTCATCCCCCGAACACAAAATATTTGTGTCGTCCGCAAAGACAACAAGTTTCAGTAATTCAGATACTTTACAGATATCGTTAATGTATAAAATGAACAATTTGGGTCCCAATACTGACCCCTGTGGGACACCACAGGTACTGCTTAAGCATTGTGACTTATGCTGACCCATCACAACAAATTGCTGCCTGTTACTAATATAGCTTTCCAGCCACTTTAGAGCAGCCCCTCTGACACCAAACCTGTCCATCTTTTTCAATAATATATCATGATCTATTGTGTCAAAAGCTTTTTTTAGGTCAATGAATATTCCTAATACATATTTTTTCTTCTCTATGCAGTCTGTTATTTCCTCTACCAGCTCCATTAATGCCATGGAGGTAGATCTAGCTGTTCTAAAACCATACTGGCCGTCCATTAAGAGATTATGTTTATCAATGAAAATATCTAATCTTGCAACAAATAGTTTTTCAAGTATCTTAGAGAACTGTGATAGCAGGGATATCGGTCTATAATTGGTGAACAAATGCTTGTCTCCAGCTTTAAATAACGGAATAACTTTTGCCATTTTCATTTTTTGGGGGAATACTCCCATTTTGAATGACAAATTAAATATATGAGTTAGTGGCTCCACAATTTCCACGATAATATTCTTTACCAGAGACATATGAATATCATCCCCGTCTGTGTATTTGTTTACCATATCAATAATGTCTTCTTTCTCTATAGTTCCCAATGATATTGAGGCAGAGTTTCTTTCTCCGCAATCTTCCACTGCAAAACTCTTCCCAGTATTGTCAATTTCATTGGCTAGATTAGGTCCCACATCAACAAAAAAGTTGTTAAACCCATCCACAACCTCCTTCATAAGTGTAATTTTTCTGTCCTTTTCTATAAAGTAATCTGGGTATGATGGTTTATTTTGTTTATCTCTAATAATACTATTTAATATATCCCATATACCTTTAACATTATTTTTATTTTTATCTAATAATTTGGTATAGTAATCCTTCTTACATTTCCTCATAATACTAATTAGTTTGTTTTTATATTTTTTATATTTTAACTCTGCTTCTTTTGTTTTGTATTTAATAAATATCCTATATAGAGTATTCTTTTTTTTGCCTGCATTTTGTATACCCTTTGACATCCACGGCTTTTCTGCAAACTTGTTCTTATTACTACACTGTTTCAGTGGACAGTTTTTTATCATACAGGAGTTTAAATTTGTCTAAAAATAACCCATAAGCTTCATCAACATCTGATACTTCACTCTTCCAGTCACATTGAAATAACTCATTTCTGAAAGCAGATATGGTTTCTTCAGTTCTTATTCTCTTGTATGTGGTTTCCTTTAACTCCCTTCTCTTTCTGTAATTACACTCATAAACTGTGAAAACAGGCAAATGATCGCTTATATCTTCTATTAATAATCCGCTTATCGTATTACTTTCCATGTTGTTCGTAAAAATGTTGTCAATTAGGGTAGCACATTCATATGTTATTCTACTAGGTCTCGTGATTGTTGGGAAAAGGCTCATACCATACATTATTTCCATGAATTCATCAGTTTTTCCATGTTTGTTTGGGTTCAACAGATCGAAGTATGTCCCCACAGACATACTTAATCTTTTGCCTTGATGTGGAAAACAGCCTCTCCATGTTCACCATGAATGTGTCAATGTTAGATCCTGGTTTTCTATACACACAGCTCACAATTAAGTTTTTCGTTCTTTCCATATTTATCTCAACCGTAATACATTCCATTACATCATCAATTGCAACTGACATGTTATCAACTACCTTACATGAAAGCCCCTCATCCACAAACAGTGCCACACCACCACCCTTTCCATTCCCTCTACTGGTGCAATGAAAATCGTATCCATGTAGAGCAAAATTAGATCCCCTGTCTTCATCGATCCATGTTTCTGATACAGCTATGACATTAAAGGATTTTTTGAAATGTCCTAAATAATCTTTTATCTTCTGAAAATTAGCATACAAACTTCTACTGTTGAAATGAATTATAGATATGCCATGCTCATATTTGATACTTTTACATGCTTGCAGTATTTAAACTGCAGTTAGATTGGTTTGAGAAGGATAATAATATGGAATAATAGCCTATATATGGAGACAGACAGACTGGATGAAGGGAGGGGGGGGAAGCAGAGCGCTTGGCTTTGTCTGGTTTTACCGGATTTGTCCAGGAATTGGAGCTTAAAAGGCAAGCGTATGACTCTTTACTGCAATTCTCCAATGAGCGGACTATGCATAATTTTACGCTTAAAAGGCGTGGTTATAATGGTTGAGGCTGAGTGTAGCGCTGATACCAAGATAGCGAGTGCGCTGGTCCACACCCACTTACTGCGCTAGGCGGCCTAGCGCTAGGCCTTAAACGCAGTTTCTACGCCGATTGCAACGATAGGGCCCATATTTCTCCTTGAGAGCCTCAGACTGACAACAGAGACCACCAGCAAGCCAAGGGAGATTAAGTATATTTTCTATAGTGAGTAAGGTGTTAAACACCATGATCATTGAGTTGGTTGAAAAACGAAGTCTTTATTTTAAGTTATTTTTGTAAATGAAGTTCTTCATTAGTCAACCAGAGGTTACTATGAAATGAATGGGGGCAACATCATGCATCTAATCGTGCGTTCCTTTATCGCAAAATAACTGGGATGTGGAGGCTAAATGACATCACATCCGTTTTGTTAGCGTTCCATTTGCAGAAAACTTGATCTGGGAAGTTCACTGTTCATTGGTCAGATCCAGTCGCTAGCCAGGCTAGCCATTGTTAGCCATTGTTAGCAATAACAATTGACAACGTTGGCATTTTGCGCATACAAACACTGCAGCCTCATGTCCACACAGATAGAAGTTAGGCAGTGCTGTGTGTACAGCTGATTTAATGAGACACAAACAAAACAGGAGTGCTAAACAACATTACTACGATTACTACTACTGTTGTTGCGCGGCGCAGCCATCTTGGATTTTTGAGGTTGGGGCTGCTGAGACTCCTACGAGTTTGGAATGGGAAATACCAGCTCTGATGACATCACCGCCCAGCTCATGACCTTTGAAGTCGTAAGATTACCAGTTATAACCCAGTTAAAAAGGAATGCACGATAATAATAATAATAATAATAATTCATTTATTTTATATAGCGCTTTTCCAGACCCAAAGACGCTTAACAGAGAACAAGAGACAAGCAACAGGGAATAGAAACAGGCAACAGATATAGGTAACAGGCAACAGTTACAGGGAACAGATACAAATGACAATGGCGGTTCAGGGCAAGGTAGTATGGAGAAGCAGAGGGGAGGAAGATAACAGGAGGGAGGAGGAGGGGGGAGGATGGGGGGGCGGAGGGTGATGGTTTGGAGGAGGTGGTCAGGGGTAGGGGAGGTTGTAAGCTTGGGAGAACAGGTAGGTTTTAAGTCGGGTTTTGAAAGTGGGGAGTGAGGGAGAGTCTCGGACGGTCTGGGGGAGGGAGTTCCAAAGTCGGGGTGCGGCGCGGGAGAAAGCACGGTCACCAAAGGTTTTGAGTCTGGATGGGGGGATGATGAGGGTGGCAGTAGAAGAGGATCGGAGTGTACGGGAGGGGCGATGGGGGATGAGGAGGTCAGTCAGGTAGGGGGGGGCTAGGCTGTGGAGGGCTTTGAAGGTGAGGAGGAGTAATTTGAAGTCGATGCGTTGCTTAATGGGGAGCCAGTGGAGAGAGTGGAGGACAGGGGTGATGTGATTGCGGGACCGGGTGTGAGTGAGCAGGCGAGCAGCTGAGTTTTGAACCATCTGGAGTCTATGGAGGGAACGGGAGGTGATGCCAGTGAGGAGGGAGTTGCAATAGTCAAGGCGGGAGGAGATGAAGGCATGGATGAGGGATTGAGCAGCAGGGGGGGAGAGGCAGTGTCTGACTTTGGCGATGTTGCGGAGATGAAAATATGAAGTTTTGACAACGGAGCTGACATGGGCTGGTGGCATGTGAAGGTTAGCTTTATTCATGGTTGCCATACAGTGTATACAGTTAATTCCTTTAACTTCTTTATACCTCATTAACCTCAAGTCACTCTTAGATTATAGTTTTATTGATTTTGTGTGGAGGTGGAGAACAGAGGAACTGTGAGAAGAAGCTACTGTATATCTGCTAAGAAGTACACACACACAGAAGAAGAAGAAGAAGAAGAAGAAGAAGAAGAAGAAGAAGAAGAAGAAGAAGAAGGAGAGTGAATCTGATAAATTGATTAAACTTTCTTCATAGATCTAGTCTCTTCATTTTGATCTCAAAGTGCACCAGATTGATCAATTTTTACTTTAAAATGTACAAAAATTTCTCCCGGGGGTGCATGCCCCCGGGTTCCCCTAGGGGGTCTGTGGTCCACCATAAACATTCTTTGGGGGCTGAGCCCACCCAAAGGTGTCATCTTAAAACCGCCCCTGCTCCCCAGCCATCACTCTGCTCTTCTTCAGCAGATCCCCCCCTTCCCTGGGAATACATCCATCTGGCATCTGATGTGGGATAAATATAAATCATAGTCCAGTCCATGATGTAGGCTGTAGGCTTAGTGCTTGCCATTATACTATAATGATACCACCATGAGCCCAAATAAGGGTACTTTTTTGGAATGGACAAGTAGAGATGAAACGGTATGAAAATGTCACGTCAGTATTGCATGGCATTGTCATGCAAAATCATTTCACCAAGGCTGTGTTGCTTCGTCTGCGAGACTGTTGTGAAACTTCAGTTGATGATGGACAGTATTTACTGTGTTTCAATAATGAGAGACTAGAAGGAAAGTACGATAAACTTTAATGATAAAACAAACAACACTTAGATTTGGCGAATGTCTCCATGGTATGATGACGCTCCTCTGAGACAAGAGGAGGACGTCAGTGATTTATAGGATAGAGAACCCCCATAGGGAGTTCTACTGGAGTCATGACATTGGTGGTGTTCAGGGGAGGAGGAGGGGCGAAGCAACAGCTACGCAGGAACAGCAGCTATGGGTGAACAAACAGGGTGAGTTACAACTTGCAAGAGTCTGAAATAGAACTTCATTTAGGTGATTGGCCAATGGCCGAAGAGAGGGAAAGCGTGGGAGACATTGATTGGACAGGGATAAAGAGGGCGTGCATATTTATGAATGGCTGATGTAACCTGAGGGCGTTGCTGCAGGGGAGAGAGATATGAATGGAAAGGAACCATGGATTAGTGAATGGGATGGATAAACAATCATTGACTAGTGAAGTAGTCTTCATTATTGAAAACAGTCTGAGACATTATTTTTCAAAGCACAGCTGTAATCACGGTAACACTGTTTTCATGATCATTCAAATTTGAAGCGGTAATACTGACCATAAGGAATTTTATCACGGTTTATCATTAAAACGGCTATGATTGAATCCCTCCCAACGAGCTATGGTGTTGCACTTTCTGGTTTCCGTGCTTTGAGGAGCATTTTGATGTTTTTGTGGGTTTCACTGAAAAGCTGTCTCAGGCAATCTGCGCTTTTATCATTTGTCATAAGCTTTTGTGGGAGATATTGCTTTCACTGGAGAGACTGATGGGCTTTTGAGGTATAATTTGTTTGAAGCATTTGTCAGTTAGTCACGGAGTGTTCTGGTTTGAACCGGATTTTCCTCCAGTCGCTGTACTGAATCTGATGCTCTCGTTAATCTAATCCCCCTTCAAAACCTTGCATAGAATCCAAAAATAATATCAGAACATTGGCAAGATTGACATCCCTGTGTGTTTATTTTTAAAGGCAGTAGCATGCACGCATTCAAACTCTAAATCTCTCAGATAAACTGTTCATTGACGTCACCATCAAAGATTTTTAATCATCAATGCATATATGATGCCCTATGTAGGTTATACCCAAAGTCATTATAGGAATTGCATAGGTTGTTTAGTGAGTCCAAGACCAGACTTTTATCAATCTGGTTCTTGGAAACATCTCCTCAAAATGGCACTTTTTTCAGAGTTTGAGAGCTAATGTTCTCTCTGTCTCTGTCTCTCTCTTGCTGTTGATATTCACAGATTGAAATGATACCAGAGCCAGATCCTGATGACGAGGGGACAAAAATAAGTGTAAGTTGGAAAAACATGTCCTGGCTAACATGTAACCCAGTGGTTCTCAGCTACAGTATGCAGCATCACAGCATCACACCCCCTATTGCATGAGCCCAACCCTTACTGACGCAAGCGCCTTTATGCACACCCCAAAATGTGTGAGATATTTGATTTGCGCCCAATGAAATCACCAAATCACTTGCTTTTGAGCATAGCGTCGTTTAGCGTTAGCACGGAAATAGAGCCCTTAATGGAGAAGTAAGGTAATGAACTGGCCATCACATCTTGTGCCAGGTGATGTGACAACCTATTGTAGGCTAGTGAAGGTGACATTTGGGTTTGGGGTTTAGTTACTTTTTTTTTTAGTTTACTTGTGGTTTTGTTAGAATCCATTGTTCATCACATTTTTAGCCATGTAACAATCATAGCATAAGGTGTCATAATATAGAGAGCCAAAGTCACGCCCACTTCCAGGTTAGGCATGTGAACCTAACTATACAACATTTCACTCGGACAAAAACAAACAAACAAAAAAGCGGATTAAAAACAACTTTCATTTATAATTTATTTGTTTATTTATTTTTGTCTGAGTGAAATGTTATATAGGCTACTGTAGTCTCTCCTTATGATATAGCTGAATCCCTTGGTTTGACCAAATAAAACAGTTTTTATCAGCATTTTACAAAATGTCTATGGAAAATAAAATTGCAGATTAAATCCCTTGGTTCGTATGCTTAACCCGGAAGTGGGTGTGACTTTGGCTCTCTATTTAATGAATCCTTAATGGATTGTATCATACTATCTAGTATCAGTATCATCTAGTATTATATTGATGTTTGATGTCGTGTATTTGCTGTGCTGTGGTTGTTGTTTTTGTCTACAGTACCTGCCCAGGGACAACAGATGCAAATTAGCTGCCAGCTAACTCTGGTGCAATTACTTTTAATTGTGTGCTGTCCCTGTAAATATAAACAATGAAATGAAATGAAAAATGACACTGTTGTCTCATTATAATCCCTCTAACAGACGGTGAAAGTCCAGGGCAATGATATCTCCCACAAGCTGCAGATCTCCAGAGTCAGCAAGAGTGATGAAGGTCTGTACGAGTGCCGGGTGACACGAGCTAACTATGGAGAGATCGTGGAGTACAAAGCCCAGGCCTGGCTGAAGGTCAGTGTTGGGAGGGTTTATTTTCAAATGTATTCCACTACAGATTACTGAATACATGCCCTAAAATGTAATTTGTAACATATTCCATTAGAGTACTCAAGTTAAGTAACCTACCGGTATTCTGAATTCAATTCAATTAATTTATTAAAGAAAGAGTTTCGCAGAGACAGGTCTGAAATGCACTCTTCTTAACAACAAAGATTAAAAATTGACAAAGTGTACGTACTGTAGGCTAAAAACTAAGCAAGAATAAATGATTTAACTACTGTAAGTAATTCACATTTCAAGCCTCAACATGGAGATGGTGACGGTCAGACTGTTTTAGCTTCTTTATCATTATAGAGTCTGACTGCAGTGTGTAGGAAGGACTGCTGGAGGCGCTTGGTCCTACTTACTTTGGAATTGATTGATTGATTTTATTTATGGATATAGAAGACAACACAATCCAAGGGATTACATGTAAAAGTATGAACATGTATTTCCAACATGGTCCCTGGTCTGGTCTTGTGAAAACATACTTTTGGAATACTTCAAAATAGTCTTGCTGAGCCCATTTGTCTGGGTCACTCTGAATGTAGTTAACACTTGTTTAGTTAGGAATGACCTTGTTACTGTCTTCAGAGGAAAGGTTATAGGCAATTATGTAAACACAATAGTGGTATGTTTTGTCCTGCAACTGATACTGTTTAAAGAAAAATGGAATCCACCAGAGAACAAAGTCATGGGGCAGGTATACACACTTTTAAGGCAAAACAAAACAACAAACAAATAAAAAATATTCCCATAGTATTCTATTTTTAAAGAAAGTAACTGTATTCACAATACCACCAATTTAAACTGTAACTGTAATGGAATACAGTTAGCCTACTCATATTTTGTATTTTAAATACTGTATTCTGAATACATGTATTCCATTACTCCCCAACCCTGCTGAAGGTCAACGGCACAGCCAGGCCTCGCCGCCCAGCACCACCCGCTGACCAGAGCTCCCCGCTCCACCTGACTGACAAGAAGCCCAGAAAGAGCAGCTCGCCTCTGGGCCAGGACAGCACGAGGGTGGGCCCCACCTCCAGCTCTCACACATCCTCCAAAACAGCCAAACACAGCCCCTCCTCAGGTAAGACACTGCTCTGCTGGGTGGTTACTTAGCCTACATGACGGGGGCACTATCAGGACGCTGTTATGAACCCGGTCTAGGGTCAGGCCGCAACATAAAAGTGACACCAGAGCAAGGTTGTAAAAGGTAAAAAAAAAAGTGTAATTTATTTTGCCACACACTGTGAAATACACATTAGGCTAACAGTAAAACTGGAGTTAGCGAAGATGTAGATGCTAGGGAAGCATTGACTTCAGGGAGAACTACATGCCAAAAGATAAAGAAACAAATGAAACAAACGAATGACTTAACCCACTCACGCCCTACAAAAAAATAAATAACCAAAAGACATGTCCTAAGCCCTAACTCCCAAACCAAAGAAACAGGAGAAAACAAAACTACAACAAAAGCGGCAGTTCACCCCGACTGCTTCTTAGCAGTAAAGATGACTTATAAGGTGTAAGTAGTCTCACGTGGTCAGACCCAGCATCTTACGTCAGCACGCTTCCAGTGACAGAGGGTCTGAATCACAAGTCAGCATTTCCGGGTTTTGCCGGTAAAATCTGATTGACTGGGCTGTTCCGGAAGTCCAGCTCTCTGCGTGCATTGGTGCATCGTTCAAAATGTACAGCCCCACGAGTTGCATCACGCCGTCCGTGGTTGGTCATTCATATGTCACACATTTTGTTTTGTTCTTAGGGGGCGGTCCTTAACTACTTTTCAAGAGTTGTGCTCTAGACGTAGATATCTATCTATGGCTATCTACTGCAAGACTAAGGTGTAAGTGGCTGAGCACAAGGCCCAACAAGTTAGCATTAGCAGGCTAGCAGCAGGGACAGATGTTGCATTCATGTGCTGCTCGGATATATTGTATTTACCGTATTTATGAGTTGCAAGCCCTCCCATGTTGTATTTATGAGTGGGAAACTGAGAGAATTCGATACCGGAGTTTCTGCATTGTGATGTTGCGTGACATTTCGGGACTACAAAAATGGTGTATAGTATGGAGCTAGAGAAGCTGTGGGAACCACAGAGGCTCCTGTGTTAAGAGACCCATTGAAATGAGCTGCTCTTATCCACTGAGACATTTTTCTTTATTAA
The DNA here is from genome assembly GCF_964638095.1 of Poromitra crassiceps. NCBI lineage: Eukaryota > Metazoa > Chordata > Actinopteri > Beryciformes > Melamphaidae > Poromitra > Poromitra crassiceps. Next base: position 93,762,927 of record NC_139624.1, on the reverse strand, counting down.
AGTTCCCCCCCCAGAAGAATATGATCCGCTGTGAGCATTTTGTATTTGACATGACACGGGACCCCTCAGTGTCAGCTTGGAATGTAATGTCCGATGGTTGAGCTTGACAGGAACCTTAATTGACTTACTGATCTGGTAATAATACTGAGAACTAAATGCTTAATGAGACAGAAAAAAAAGCAGCAATCAAACAGAAAATAATGTCTAGTGAAGAGGTCATATTTGAACATGCAAAATGTTATAATAATACTAATTATATAACAACCACAATGAACCGTGATGTGACAGAAAAGGTGTTATTTACAGAGCGCATGCAGCTTGCCCCGTTTGCACCCATTATAGCCTGTTTGAGGACCCTACTCTGAGCTAAATATCTTCTGTGGGCATCCGAATGAAACCAAAGTTATTTGGGTGAGAAAAACATCATATTTTAAGCTGGAAATAAAGTCTGGGGTGTAAAAAACCAGAATTCTCCTTTAACTTACATCTATGGTTATTTCTTACATAACATCATAATAGCTTCTAAATGGTTGAGGTTCTCACTTCATTGGCTTAGTTTGAGCTTGCACAGAAAATAGGTCTTGTGTTTAAAGAGGCTGGGAGCCCTGTTCTTTGATATTTCTCAGCCTATCCTCACAATGAAATCAACAACATTGGTAGATTATCAAGGTGGTTAAAGCAACAGACGAATACGATCTCTTATGGTTGTGTGAGTAGGTGCATGCGTGCAGTGCAGAGTCGGGAACTGTAACCAGGAAGTAGCGGCGAAGAGAGCAAGCGAGAGAGGCATGTACTAAAAAACTTTAATAGAGGCAGTTCGATTTAATGCTCTCTCATTTATTTTTCTGTAATTTCTGATTACCGAACGTGTGACAAGTGGGCTGTTCTCATCCACACCTGCCAATCCTATTCCTGGTGAAGTAGTTCAAACACAAAGTCAGGCATGCTCTGAGCTGAGATAGCCCTATGCACCCCACAGTAAAGTCAGCTCTGCTCTGAGTTGAGATAGCCCTATGCTATGCACCCCACAGCAAAGTCAGCCATGCTCTGAGCTGAGATAGCCCTATGCACACCGCAGCAAAGTCAGCCCCGCTCTGAGCTGAGATAGACCTATTTACCCCACAGCAAAGTCAGCCCCGCTCTGAGCTGAGATAGACCTATTTACCCCACAGCAAAGTCAGCCGTGCTCTGAGCTGACATAGCCCTATTTACCCCACAGCAAAGTCAGCCCTGCTCTGAGCTGAGATATACCTATTTACCCCACAGCAAAGTCAGCCGTGCTATGAGCTGAGATAGCCCTATGCACCCCACAGCAAAGTCAGCCGTGCTATGAGCTGAGATAGCCCTATGCACCCCACAGCAAAGTCAGCCGTGCTATGAGCTGAGATAGCCCTATGCACCCCACAGCAAAGTCAGCCCTGCTCTGAGCTGAGATAGCCCTATGTACACCACAGCAAAGTCAGCCCTGCTCTGAGCTGAGATAGCCCTATGCACCCCACAGCAAAGTCAGCCATGCTCTGAGCTGAGATAGCCCTATGCACCCCACAGCAAAGTCAGCCCTGCTCTGAGCTGAGATAGCCCTATGCACCCCACAGCAAAGTCAGCCATGCTCTGAGCTGAGATAGCCCTATGCACACCGCAGCAAAGTCAGCCCCGCTCTGAGCTGAGATAGACCTATTTACCCCACAGCAAAGTCAGCCCCACTCTGAGCTGAGATAGACCTATTTACCCCACAGCAAAGTCAGCCCTGCTCTGAGCTGAGATATACCTATTTACCCCACAGCAAAGTCAGCCCTGCTCTGAGCTGAGATATACCTATTTACCCCACAGCAAAGTCAGCCGTGCTATGAGCTGAGATAGCCCTATGCACCCCACAGCAAAGTCAGCCCTGCTCTGAGCTGATATAGCCCTATGCACACCACAGCAAAGTCAGCCCTGCTCTGAGCTGAGATAGCCCTATGCACCCCACAGCAAAGTCAGCCCTGCTCTGAGCTGAGATAGCCCTATGCACCCCACAGCAAAGTCAGCCCTGCTCTGAGCTGAGATAGCCCTATGCACCCCACAGCAAAGTCAGCCCTGCTCTGAGCTGAGATAGACCTATTTACCCCACAGCAAAGTCAGCCCTGCTCTGAGCTGAGATAGACCTATTTACCCCACAGCAAAGTCAGCCATGCTCTGAGCTGAGATAGCCCTATGCACACCGCAGCAAAGTCAGCCCCGCTCTGAGTTGAGATAGACCTATTTACCCCACAGCAAAGTCAGCCCCGGTCTGAGCTGAGATAGACCTATTTACCCCACAGCAAAGTCAGCCGTGCTCTGAGCTGAGATAGCCCTATTTACCCCACAGCAAAGTCAGCCCTGCTCTGAGCTGAGATATACCTATTTACCCCACAGCAAAGTCAGCCCCGGTCTGAGCTGAGATAGACCTATTTACCCCACAGCAAAGTCAGCCGTGCTATGAGCTGAGATAGCCCTATGCACCCCACAGCAAAGTCAGCCCTGCTCTGAGCTGAGATATACCTATTTACCCCACAGCAAAGTCAGCCGTGCTATGAGCTGAGATAGCCCTATGCACCCCACAGCAAAGTCAGCCATGCTATGAGCTGAGATAGCCCTATGCACCCCACAGCAAAGTCAGCCCTGCTCTGAGCTGAGATAGCCCTATGCACCCCACAGCAAAGTCAGCCCTGCTCTGAGCTGAGATAGCCCTATGCACCCCACAGCAAAGTCAGCCATGCTCTGAGCTGAGATAGCCCTATGCACCCCACACCAAAGTCAGCCCTGCTCTGAGCTGAGATAGCCCTATGCACCCCACAGCAAAGTCAGCCCTGCTCTGAGCTGAGATAGCCCTATGCACCCCACAGCAAAGTCAGCCCTGCTCTGAGCTGAGATAGCCCTATGCACCCCACAGCAAAGTCAGCCATGCTCTGAGCTGAGATAGCCCTATGCACCCCGCAGCAAGATACACAAAGAGATTGCTTGCCACTGAGTAGCGTTAGAAAGTTGAATAATCCCCAGGGCTGCAGAGTGGGAGATTATGAGGCAGCCAAATGATGCTGACAACTGTGTTGCAGGGAGTCATCTCTGTGTGTGTGTGTGTGTGTGTGTGTGTGTGTGTGTGTGTGTGTGTGTGTGTGTGTGTGTGTGTGTGTGTGTGTGTGTGTGTGTGTGTGTGTGTGTGTGTGTGTGTGTGTGTGTGTGTTTGTTTGTGACACTGATAAATGCCTATAGCTACTTCCTCTGAACAGCAAAGATGTGTTACAGGCTGAGGGCCACTACTGCCTCCAGTGAACACAAATAGCAAAATACGTAGCAGACAATCCTCTAATTATAAATGATAAAGTGCAAAGTAAAAGATATTTAAAAGTGACATACAGTATAGTGGAAGAATATATGGTGCCCTGTGCACAGCCGTGCTGCTAATCGCGGGTGCAAGCAGGAACAGCAGAATCGGGAACAATGGAGAGATCCAGCGCACACCACGATTGTTAGATTGTTGTTCTTTTATTAAACCACATAAAACAGCGAACAACGCGTTTCACATCACAGCTATATCAGGTTCGCTTAAAGGGAAACCTGGGTCGGCCTTCATTTTCTGAGACCACTTTAGCATCCTGGCAGTGTGTAGGTCCTGGATGAATGCAAGGCTGGACACGATCACCTTTTCAGCTCTGCGGATGATGCGCTGCAGTCTGGAGATGTCAGCAGCAGTATACCAGACTGTGATGGAGGTGTAGAAGAATGCCAATGCTGCTTTTGGCACCTTGACCTTCCTTAGCCGCCTCTGGTATCCCGTCTTGGTGACAGCTTTGATGTTTGACTCCCATTTCAAGTCCCGGCTGATTGTTGAGCCCAGGAAGCGAAAAGACTCAGTGTTGACTGGGGAATCACCCAGACTGATGAGGGTAGATGGGGCTGTCGACTAGTCTACTACTGTTTGGAAGTAGTCGATAACTACTAAAATGCAGTAGTTGTGAATGCCTTAGTTTGTGATTGGTTGGTGTTTTGAGAGTAGGCAAAAGGGAGAAATGACATGGCCGATCCAAAACGTACACAGACCCGGTCGCCATAGACGAGATAGACACTGTTATCTAGTTTTTAAATGGTCTCTATGGCCTCCTATGGGATTCCCTCAGAAAATGCTTAAAGACCCCCTAAAGTTAAACATCGGTTTTCCTTCTTGTTCTTTCAGGCGGATGTTTGAGCTTCACTGTGCAGAATGATGTCTGTGCAGAGTTTGACACTAGAAGACTGTTTTCAGTTTCTCTGAGCTCACTGAAAAGGCCATTTTCCACCAGCATGATTAGTGACATCGTGAATACTGGAGCCAATCCCTGTCCAGTATTCCAGTTAAAGGACCAACACATTCTCACTCCCAACTCGTCATATACTGCAGATACGTCAGATACAGATTATTATTCAAAGTAAGGGTATTTTATGTACATCTCAAATTCTTAAAACATGACTTTAGGGCAATATACTGTGTGCAGACTGACAGCAATATACTGGGTGCAGACAGAGTGACAGCAGTATACTGTGTGCAGACTGACAGCAATATACTGTGTGCAGACTGACAGCAATATACTGTGCAGACTGACAGCAATATACTGTGTAGACTGACAGCAATATACTGGGTGCAGACAGAGTGACAGCAGTATACTGTGTGCAGACTGACAGCAATATACTGTGTGCAGACTGACAGCAATATACTGTGCAGACTGACAGCAATATACTGTGTGCAGACTGACAGCAATATACTGTGTGCAGACTGACAGCAATATACTGTGTGCAGACTGACAGCAATATACTGTGTGCAGACAGACTGACAGCAATATACTGTGTGCAGACTGACAGCAGTATACTGTGTGCAGACAGACTGACAGCAGTATACTGTGTGCAGACAGACTGACAGCAGTATACTGTGTGCAGACAGACTGACAGCAGTATACTGTGTGCAGACAGACTGACAGCAATATACTGTGTGCAGACAGACTGACAGCAATATACTGTGTGCAGACAGACTGACAGCAGTATACTGTGTGCAGACTGACAGCAGTATACTGTGTGCAGACAGACTGACAGCAATATACTGTGTGCAGACTGACAGCAGTATACTGTGTGCAGACAGACTGACAGCAATATACTGTGTGCAGACTGACAGCAATATACTGTGTGCAGACTGACAGCAATACACTGTGTGCAGACTGACAGCAATATACTGTGTGCAGACTGACAGCAGTATACTGTGTGCAGACAGAGTGACAGCAATATACTGTGCAGACTGACAGCAATATACTGTGTGCAGACAGAGTGACAGCAATACACTGTGTGCAGACTGACAGCAGTATACTGTGTGCAGACAGAGTGACAGCAATATACTGTGTGCAGACTGACAGCAGTATACTGTGTGCAGACAGAGTGACAGCAATATACTGTGTGCAGACTGACAGCAATATACTGTGCAGACTGACAGCAATATACTGTGTGCAGACTGACAGCAATATACTGTGTAGACTGACAGCAATATACTGTGTGCAGACTGACAGCAATATACTGTGTAGACTGACAGCAATATACTGTGTGCAGACTGACAGCAATATACTGTGCAGACTGACAGCAATATACTGTGTGCAGACTGACAGCAGTATACTGTGTGCAGACTGACAGCAATATCTTGTGTGCAGACTGACAGCAATATACTGTGTGCAGACTGACAGCAATATACTGTGCAGACTGACAGCAATATATTGTGTGCAGACTGACAGCAATATACTGTGCAGACTGACAGCAATATACTGTGTGCAGACTGACAGCAATATACTGTGCAGACTGACAGCAATATACTGTGTGCAGACTGACAGCAATATACTGTGTAGACTGACAGCAATATACTGTGTGCAGACTGACAGCAATATACTGTGTAGACTGACAGCAATATACTGTGTGCAGACTGACAGCAATATACTGTGTGCAGACTGACAGCAATATCTTGTGTGCAGGATGCGGACATGAGCTTTCTTTCCTCTGAGCTGAAATGAAACCTGGGAGAGTGCAGATATTGTCCTTCCCCACATGGCTGCATCTGTAAACAATGAGGCACTTGGCAGATTGGGGGGGGGGGGGGGGGGGGCATCACTGTGGCTGTTGGGGGGAGCGGGGCATAACTGTGGCTGGTGGGAAGAGCTTTGTTCACAGCTACTCCCCGCCAGCGTGTCAGCTGTCATTACATCACCGCCCGGCTTCCAGCGTCTCTGCCACTGTTGTCCCGCTTGTGCTTTGCTTGCACCTGTGTTTAGCCTGCCTTTTTGACACAAAATGGCTCCCGTGAAAATGGTCTATGGCAGAGCTTATGTCTGCTTCCAGTGATTCAGACTAATGGTTCACAGCTGCAAGCATATAGGCCTACTTGCTTTATGACACACATCTGATATATAATAGCAACGTTATGTAATGATCACATCAACCCTCCACACGGATATCAAACACAAACACCACACCACAGTATGATATACGGCCAACTAAAGCAGCAATGTTATACTCTGAGTGATAGCCTAGTAGTCTATCGGCACAAATAAGAAACAAATAGGACAAATAGCAAAGCAGCCTATAAACACACAATATAAGCATTACATCAAAAACAGAGCAGGCCATGCCAGGAATCCAGTAGGCTACTCATCAACAATGGTTAGTTACCCATCACACATACAGAAGAGTACAATCATTTCTCTGTACAATTAAGACTTCAAATGTGAGGGTCACGTATCAACAAACTCAAGGTTATGGCTATAACCCTGGTTTTATAAAAGGGGAGGAGGACCTCGCAAATGGGGGGGGGGGGCGTGTATCTTGCAATATTCACAGAAGACAATCATCTCTACACCATTGTGAAACACAAAGGGGTGGGCAAATAAGAGTCCCCGGATCTGCTCGCCCTGTTTTGAGACACATCCTGGGACTGGCAGGGCGAGTTGAGCACTCAGAGCAGTGGATCAGGATGCTAAACACCGCTGGTATTTTTAGGCTTTCAAGAATATGGGATTTCAAGAATATGGGATTTCCATCGGGCACCGACTGAAATGGTCGGCACCAATGAGAGAGCTAAGTCCACCATGTTGCTTTCGCCCAGTCAGACTACTATCAATGTGACAGACTGGAAACAGAGCCAGGGGTGCACCAAGGGAAATAGAGCGTTCATTTTCTCATTGGCTGCATTCCGTTCGGCAAGTAGTTCCCAACAAAGTGGACTGCACAGGGTATTCGGCCATGTCAACCAAGATTCCAAACTGCAGGAGCCAAAATGGGAAAGGGAACTGTACACGGTGTAGGGAAGAAGTAACGCTACTTCACTTGGGCAGAAGTTGACATGCAAGATTTCCCATCAGTCATTGCACCTCGCTGCCGAGCAGCAGTGGGGGGAAAAAGCAGTGAGGAGTTGAGGCTCCTGCATTTTTGCAGCTCGTCTCTCTGGTCTTTCCCTCAGAAGTGGAGGTTTCCCGCGGTGACAACAGGTGCTGAGACCGATCGTTCACCATTCATAATTAAGAAGTAATATCATCAAAGTTCACAATATTAACACATTCACTGCCAGCCGTTTTTCAATACTGTAGTTAGCTTCTGCCAAGGTTTTTTTTTGAGGATTCTGGCTCATCTTTCAAGAGCCGAGGATTCGTTTCTGTTAGGATTTTGTGAACACACAATATCTCAAAAGAACTAATAGAATGTGTGCTTTCTCTGTCTAAAAGAGTTAGTTTGTAGAGTTAGTAGTTATGTAAGCATTAGCAGTTGAATACAGCATGGTTTCAGCGTCTGAAAATTTATTCTGAGATAAACGGCTTTTTGTGAAATTCGATAGAACAGTCACTTTAACCATTCATTTTTGGCATCAGTAAGACGTCAGACATCTAAACAATAGTTTTGAACAGTAATTTCCTCCATAACAGCAGGAAACACCCCTCTCCTTCAAACTCCTCCCTCCGTGTGTGTTCTTCTTGGCTGCAGCGGGCGTGTCACAAGCTCGTTTCTGTTGCTGCTGTAACCTCGCGTCACCAGGCTCACTGCTTTGCTGCTGCTGTGCCTGTCTGCTGGCGGCCGCTGTGCAAGTCTGGATATGGGCTCGCTCGTTTCTTGGGGTTTGTGTTGAGAGCTTTGATGAAGCTTTTGCGATTCTGGTCTTATTTATACTGCGTGTTTCAAAGTGTGTTCCACCCGTAATCTATTATGCAAATTTGCAAAACCCCACCGCCAGCTCCCAAGCGCGAAAGTGAAAGCGTTTTCGCCAATCCATTTTCATGAGAATGGCTTCCTCACACTGCTTTTTGCTTGCCTTCCTCTAGTCTGGAGAACACTGTCGCCACTTAGTGGGTCGGTGGAATGGGTTGTACACGTTCGGTGGCTCCAATATTTTTATAGGAGACGTGGGGAGCGTTGATCCACGTCCCACCGTCAAAAAAAAAAAAAAAAAATTTAAGCCGAGATATCTCGTCATTGGCAGTCAACCGTTGGATTCTGTAAGCCGAGATATCTCGTCAATGGCAGTGAACGTGTTAATATGAGATAATAATATTAGGTAAATAATCAACATATAATATTATGTAACAATCTGCATAAAACAATCTGCATATTATTAATCTATTTTAGGAATGACACGCATCTTGTAAATTAATCATATCATTTTTAATCACAGGTGCCATACATTTCAATAGAACAACATGGGTTTTTGTTTTATATTAATATTACATGCATGACAGAGACAGTCCGCATGTCTGGGAACGCCCACAAAATGTTAAAGGAACACTCCGCCCATTTTCAACCAGCTTTGTATCATTAGAACATCAGTAGTATATCAGAAAACTGTAAACTGTTTTGAAGTCTGTCATTTAATTTGACAGTTATTGAGTGTTAAAGTGTGGACCAGTGACATCACTGGTCCACACTAACTCAAATTAATAACTCATTAACTCAAATCAACTCTCAATAACTGTCAAACTAGATGAATCATGAATAGTTTGACCCTCAAAAAAAATGTGAGTTTTTTTCCCCTTTTTTAGCCATATTTAGAGTAATATATCATTTTAAATCAACATTAGGATTATACTGTTGTGATGTCATTATTCAGTATATTCTCTTTCATGTCACCACCTGCTCAGCTCTCCTGTCAACATAATTGTAACTAACAAACACAAACTGTTTTAGCCAAATTCATATCAAAATGACACCTACAAACACAGGTACACAACCCAAGCCGTACACAACACACAAAGTCATCATCGATAATAAAAAAAAACATACAGAGAGACATTTATTTATTCCTGATAGGAACGATTGAAAAATAAAATAAAATATATTATGTTGTTTTTAACTTTACACCACCTCTTTTTGTTACTTATTGGGTCATGAAACTGAAACCATGCATATAGCCACCTGCATACCTGACTTCGGGAGCTTGGCAATTGGCATCATGCATGATTAGCCAGTAGCATCCCAACGTGTCACACAGGTAACATTACTTAAGAGAGAGACTAGACACTTACTTTCTTGGTTGTTGCTAAAAAATCTGTCAGTGTCACTCACTGTCTGTCGTTCACTCGCTCACTGTCTCGCATCTCGCTCACCTTCAATTATCTCGCCAGGCAGACAGACAGTCATCACTCACCACCATGCTGCTGCTCTCTCGGAATCAAGTTACCGCGGACGCGGCGTCAGATGACTTCCTGCCTGACCTGCCTTTCGTTTCAAAATAAAAGCGATCTTTTTTCTCTGAAATATTAGGGGAGGTCCGGACCTCCCCGTCCTCATAGCTAGTTACGGCCATGGGTCCAGATTGTAAAAAAAAACCTGAATTCAACCCTTGTACCCCCCTAGTCCATCTGATGGACTTTTCCTGCATTCGCGTATGGGCCGTTTCGACATTTTTTGAGTATATGGTCTTAAACTAAGGCTAGGTATTTTTTGGGGGGTATTTGACAAAAATCAATCATAGTTATCAAATTTATACGATCCTAAGACCTATTTTCAAAAATACTCCTCAATTTACTCTTGGTCCATCTGACTTCCATTGAAACCACTCTATTGGTACTCCCAGCAAATTTTTACAAAATTAATTTATTTCATTTATTTCAGCGGGCATCCTGGACCAAATACCTTGAACTTTGACCTTAATATCTAACCTTGGAGTTGGTAGAAATTTTGGGGGAGTTACATGGTCTCAAAGTCCATTGCATAGTTGTCCCATTGATTTCAATGTTAATTTTGCACAAAAAGAAAAAAAAAATTTTAGCAGCAAATTTTTCAAAAAATCATTATTTCCTTGATGTTACACATCTCACCTTGACTCAAGCGGTTAAAATTGTAGTTTCTAATGTGTTTGCCTATTTCCCCATATTCCCCCAGTTTTGGCATAGCAATCAATTCCATACAGTTTACATGAAATGTAAAAAAAACTGATTCCTATGCCAAAGATGGGAAAATATTATAAAACTGAATTTGACAGTCCACACTACTGATTTGAAGCCTTTAGACCAGGATAGATGCTGGACTAAAGCTCGTTTGTGTTTTTTGGGGAAAATGGCTGGTAGTCCAAAACATGCGCTTTTTGGATTTTTGGCTCAAAATATACAAAAAATCACAAAAAATACAAAAACCCACTGATGATGTCACAATGTCTGTGACATCATCAGTAATGTCATCAGTGACATATTATTGACAAAAAATCATCTCATGACATCACTGATGATGTCATAGGCTAGTGATGTCATAGCTATTGTGACATCATGCCTGCAAATCTTTGATACTAGGCATCTTGCAGTGGTGACTTTTGTAAAACACCCCAACCTGCCCATAATATCAGACCCAAAGCCAGTTTGTCTTTATGGAAATTGAAAAAAAATAACTTTTTTTTTTTTTTATGTACTTTTTTTTTTTACTGTACTTACTGTACACTGGCATTTGAGGGGTTAAAATTCGAATAGGTATGAAATGTTGGTATGAGGTATTAGGGAAGAAGTTACCAATGAATTATAAACAGTCAAAAATTAAAAAATTTAAATTAATATTTATAAATTAGTACAGTATTCCCGTTAAGGTCCATCAGATGGACCAAGGGGAAGTTGAGGATTCCGCGCCTGCAGGGTACAAGGGTTAATGTGCACTTCAGGTATCAGTCTCTGGTTTTCGCAACGGCAGGAAAAAACATCTGCTTGTTAACTCATTGAGTGCCAATGACGACAGCTGTCGTCAATTCAAATACTGACGTAGAGTGCCAAAGACGACGATTGTCGTCAATTGCGTTTTTTGACGGTGGGACGTGGATCAATCCCTGATACATCTCTGGTACAACTATTGTAGCTATTGGAGGTCTATAACCTATTTTACAGAACCCTTAGGTGCTCTCCAGGTTAACAGAAAGGCAGAGAAAAACAGAGAATAAGTCGTTGGGGAAACGGAAATCGCATCGCATCCGTATGCATCGATATGCATGAAGCGTTTTAACGTTAGATGCGCCTGCAGCAGCCAATCTGCTCCCACAATTGAGCTCCTCCATGCCCGCTGCGACAGCCCATTCGCATGATCAGCCGTGGAGTTGTTTATTATTCTCAACTGGAAGCATAGGAGCCGGTGACAAACACACGCGGAAACGCTGTAAAAAAGCTGGATGTCGCGCACCCTTCACAGTGCAGAGCAAACTCAGCAGAGAGCCACCTCCCATAAGGAGGAGTGTGCAGTTGAGGCGGGGCGGGACGGGGGGGGGGGGGGGGGGGGGCACGCAGAGCAGCACACAACACTGACCCAGACAGACCCAGGCAGCAGGACAGGGTTGGCAAACGCAAGCCAGAATATCCGATGCCCACCAGCAGCAAAGACCAGCAAGAAGCTGCAACCAGCAGCGCACGCAGGGGCCAGCGCTGCTGGTTGCAGCTAAAAATATTATTCTGCCAAACAAAATTCCCTGGCCTTCACTGTTTTATTGAAGGAAATTATTTTTGAGGTGTGACTACATCAGAAAATTAGCTTCAGAGTCAGTGATGTGTTTGAAATGTTTAATTTCACAAAAGGGCCATTATCTCAGCTTCTAGAAAAAAACTGCTCTTTTTTGTTAAATCAAGCTATCTTCTCCGGCTGATAACGAAAGAACGGAAAATGATATCAATAAACCTGTTTTTGCTGATGATAGAAAAGAGTCTCATCGTTCTTTTTGCGTGTTCATTGTTTACATAGTAATATCACACAATATTCTGTGGGCCTCGAGAAATCACTGAAAAAAGCTCTGAAACTCTGGCACTGGGAGCGTCCGTTCTCCAAAAGTGGCTGGCACTCAATGAGTTAAGGAGCTTGATCTCTCTCTCTCTCTCTCTCTCTCTCTCTCTCTCTCTCGCTCTCTCTCTCTCTGTGCCTCTCTCTCCTTCCCTCTCTCCCTCCAGCTCTCTCTCTCTCTCTCTCTCAAATTTGCCTAGAAGCCAAGGTATACCTTGCCATATCAGAGTGATGCCGATGAATGAGATGTCTGTAAATAGCATAATGTTAGTCAGTGCGACTTGTTACTGTAACAGTTACAGAGTGCACCTTTAAACACGGTTGCTAAAAGATGTGTGTAAATAGCATGATGTTACCCGCTCAGTGAGACTTGTTACTGTAACAGTTACAGAGTGCATCTTTAAACACGGTTGCTAAAAGATGTGTGTAAATAGCATGATGTTACCCGCTCAGTGAGACTTGTTACTGTAACAGTTACAGAGTGCATCTTTAAACACGGTTACTAATGAGATGTGTGTAAATAGCATGATGTTACCCGCTCAGTGAGACTTGTTACTGTAACAGTTACAGAGTGCATCTTTAAACACGGTTACTAATGAGATGTGTGTAAATAGCATGATGTTACCCGCTCAGTGAGACTTGTTACTGTAACAGTTACAGAGTGCATCTTTAAACACGGTTACTAATGAGATGTGTGTAAATAGCATGATGTTACCCGCTCAGTGAGACTTGTTACTGTAACAGTTACAGAGTGCATCTTTAAACACGGTTACTAATGAGATGTGTGTAAATAGCGTAATGTTACTCAGTCAGTGAGACTTGTTCCTGTCTCTGCATCTGAGTTGTTCTCTGTCTTCTCGCTGGAGGCTGATTAGTTATTCTCTCTGTGTGGAGGATGTTTTGGCCCAGAGTGATGGCTGCTCTCTGTGGCACTCCTGTTCTGCAGATCCCCCCGAGCCAGATGAGACCTGGCAGGGAGGAAGACGGGGTCAAACCCCCTCCCCCCGCCTCTCTCCTCCTCCCACCGCTCCTCCCCTCACTCCCCCACCCCCAGACAAGCCAGAGAGCCGGACCGAAAGGAAAGAAGTGCACCCTGAACGTCCGAGTCTCCTCTTAGGACATTGCAGTGCCTCCTGGCCTGACCGAGGAATCTAGTAAATGTCAATGTGATGTAGTGAATATTTCATTTTTGATTTACAGAATGCTGCCTTGTATCACCAGCCTGGTCGCCAGAATAAAATGTCGGCATTAATACGTTTCTGCAATCCACAGACGGATAGAATATCACACTTCGGAACCAAAAATATGTTGCATATCACATTTCTAGATATGTGTATATCAACGTTATACACGTCATAGAGGCTGCTATTGAAATGGTGGCCAGTACTGTAAGGGTGTCGTGGATGGAGGGCGTAAACACTTGCCTTTCACACTGGAGAGCCATGTGTTCGATTCCCAGACATGGTCACAGCGTTTCCAAAGTCTACATTTAAACCGTGAGTCACATTTAACGTTTTTGTTGTGTAAACCTAACCCAAACCATAATCCTAATCTAACCTTAACAAAGTAGTTTTACTTGCCTAAACATAACCAAAGTTGTTGTTTACTCTGCATTTTTTATATTGGAAAGGCAGCAAGGTTTTTAAAATAGAGGTTTTGTTTCAAATTCACGTTGAGATTGTAGGTGTGCAGAAACACAAAGTGCCATGTTTTAGAAACATTTTTGTTGAGTTTGTACGTACTGTATGTAACCTGCTTTGTGTAGTCGTCCCCCACAGCTGGGAGTCGAACTCGGAACCTCCGGGACAGGAGGCGGACACTCTATAAGGAGGCTAAAACCCCTTGGGCTCTAACGTCTGTCACTAGAGCGTCACTTGAGGTCTCAGGGATTGAGGTTTACTCACTACACAGTGGCAGATGGCTACTGTTACACATACACGGGCCCGGCGCCACGAGGGGGCGACAGGGGGCTTTGCACCCTCAGTTCAATTAGCTGCCCCCTCACTTTAAATTTGATCAGTTTAAGTTAATGTACCCCTATATAAACATAGCTCTATTGTTTCAGAATGGGCAGGGAAGCGCTATTTGCTGTGCTTTGGGTGTCACAAGGTGTCAGGGATGTATTTATTAGATTTGAACCTCATATATAGGCATATGTGGAGTGTTTGGTGAAAAAAGGAAAAATCTAGCCGACGCTGTCTCTTTAACTATAGTCCGCCATTCACCATATGCACACAGCAGCAGCATCCCAATTCCCGCGGATGGTCGACACGAGATCAAAATGGCAAAGCAGACATAGCTGGGCAAGTTCTTTTTTAAACATAATGATGGTGCAAGTACTTCAGCCGAGGCCAGAAAGACGACAGAAAAGCTCCTCAAGCTCCTGCTACTCCTGAGAAGAAGAGGTGACCCTTATATCGATAAAACACATTTCTTGGATGATTGCATCATAGCCTTTGTTTTTGTGTGTTTTATTGCTGTTTAAATGTTATTTCTGAACTTAAATTCAAACCTGAACCAAATTAATTAATTAATTAACGAGTGGTGAGGCTCTCCTCACTAACTTTGCACTGCAAGCACAGACCGCAGTGCATATATAATTATTTTGAAATAAACGTCAACAAAAATTATTTTAAAATGGGGCGGCTTTAGCTCAGGAGGTAGAGCGGGTCGGCCAATGACGCAAGGGTTGGCGGCTCGATCCCCGCTCCCTCCCAGCTGCTGTCGCTGTGTCCTTGGGCAAGACACTTAACCCTCCTTGCTCCCGATGGTGTGTGGCAGCCTGCCGCCATCAGTGTATGAATGGGTGAATGTAGACTATCTACTGATTGTAAAGCGCTATATAAATGCAGGCCATTTACCATTTACCATTTACCAAAATGAAAATGTATGATTAAAAATGATTAAATCGATCTTTTTTCAATAGCTACATTTTGACTGGGTTGGTAAATATTCTATAAGGCAGGAATTTTGGAACGATACCGGTTGCTTTGGCCGAGCGGAATCCCTGCTGTCGGTGGTGCTGAAATTGAACGGAGGAGAGACACACATCACATTGGTTCAAACAGTCGTTTGAATTCGTGGTGGTGAATTGAACTTTCGGCCCTAATTCTAGGCTATTTCTTCTCTCAATTGTAGCAATCCACACAATGGAAACCACGGAGAAGTGAAATTTGCAGTGACGTCAATGAGAGAAAGAGCGCGCGCGAGAGAGAGAGAGCAGGAGAGGGAGCTGCACCCACATATGAGCAGACAACGCGATCTGATCACTTATTTAGTGATCAGATTATTTAGTTATTTATTTAGGCTATTTAATGACCCTGGCATGGCACTGTTGGCTATTATTTTGTTTAGGTTTTGTTTATTTTTGTAGTCAACTAACCATTCATTCTATGAATGTGCATAGACCTATGTACTGTATGTTCAGACTCCGAGTGCTCCAGACAGTTCCCGACATTTTGCGTTGTGCAAGGACACTCAGGTTTAATACTGCCTTCATTTCACCACTGCTGTGAAATACATATTTTACTTGATTTCGAAACAGTAGTCTTTAGATTATTGTGTTATTATTTAGCTTTTCAGAGGCTATTGCATGGTTAAAAAGTGCAGAAATAGGCATGGCGGGTATATAACCTAATGTTTTACTATAAAGAATATCAGCCCCCTCCCCAGTTATAACTGCACCCTCAGTCATGTCATCCTCCCGCCGGGCCCGCACATACAGTATGCATTTTGTAAAGAACAAAGAAAACATTTAAATAACAAAAGCTCCCACTTTTACAGCTGTGGCAGTACTGCAGCAAAGTGGCCAAAAATATTTGAGTAACAACTGTACACATGCCGTATCCATACTGCTACATACAGTATCCATACTGCTACACATGCCGTATCCATACTGCTACATATACAGTATCCATACTGTTACACATGCAGTATCCATACTGTTACACATGCAGTAGCCATACTGTTACACATTATCCATACTGTTACACATGCAGTATCCATACTGTTACACATTATCCATACTGTTACACATGCAGTATCCATACTGTTACACATTATCCATACTGTTACACATGCAGTATCCATACTGTTACACATTATCCATACTGTTACACATGCAGTATCCATACTGTTACACATGCAGTATCCATACTGTTACACATGCAGTATCCATACTGTTACACATGCAGTATCCATACTGTTACACATTATCCATACTGTTACACATGCAGTATCCATACTGTTACACATTATCCATACTGTTACACATGCAGTATCCATACTGTTACACATGCAGTATCCATACTGTTACACAGTATCCATACTGTTAGACATGCAGTATCCATACTGTTACACAGTATCCATACTGTTAGACATACAGTGTCCATGGATTGCAGAAACGTACAACGCCCTCTTTTATATAGATACAGTCTTTATATTGGAAAGGCAGCGAGGTTTTCAAATGAGAGGTTTTGTTTCAAATCTGTGGGAACGCCCACAAATTGCTATACGGCTGGCGCGCAGGTGGGGTAAAAGACCCCACATACATCTCAATGGGCTGACTCACAAAGGACGGTGCTGCTGCACTACACTACAGGATTGGGGATTCTAGAGCAGGTACATAGACGTCTGTTCAGATGTGCATTTACTGCGTTTCTGCCTGGGCTGAGCTAGCAGCTAACTGCTAACTGTGCTGCCAAGGAGAGAACGGGGGATTTACCCCACCCTGACCACGCCCCCAGCCAGCTACCCCAGTGTTTATGACGAGACAGCGACTCAACCTATTATATTGGGTTGAAAATACTGTTCTCCTGAACGAGTCTCCTCCTAGAATATTGCAGCACCTCTGACAGAGGAATCTAGTAAATGTCAATATGATGTAGTGAATATTTCATTTTCTATTTACACAACGGTGCCGTGTTTCACAGGATTACATCTTTGTACCGCTTTTACAATGTAGTACAATGTCCCTACGACACAAATCAAAATGCAGGCTGAGGCCTTTTGCTGTATCCCAGTTGTCAGCTGGTGTGGGATGGTCAGGACAGTCAGAGCAGCCTGCAGTGATAGCAGCTTGGCATGTTACGGCAATGAGCTGCCCATGGAAAGCCTTTTCATACTTATGGTAGTTCAAAGGCAGTTTATACTTCCTTTATTCAGGGGGAGATATGGCGTTCTGTGGGTGCATTGGAAACAGAGTCATGAGCAAAAACATGTACAAATAAATGAATAAACATCAAATGCTTCCATACTGCCTACCTGGTATAATCAAATTCTCCACATGCCCTGAGATGCCAAGTTGACTTGAAAATATGTAATTTACACCTTGTTTTTCCCACAGCGCTGGGCCAGCGGCCTCGTCGGAGTTATAAGATAGAAAAGTCAGGACACTCAGTCAGTCAGTCATGAACGTTTAGATCTTAGTGGGAAAATAGCTAGTAGCTAGGGATAGGAAGGTGCTAGAGAGTTGCGATTCGAGGGTTGGGTAGGATCAGAGCTGTGTATAAAGAAGAGTCACGACATCTCCATTCACTCCAATGTACCAGTTTTTTTTACTCTGAAGAGTTCCTGGAAGTAAGGTTCTGGATTAAGCAGCGCTGTCGAGTTGCAGCAAAATGGACAGTTTGTGGTGTACTTTGAAAGGGTCAAACGTTTAAAGAATCAAATTATGCATTATCAGCTTTATTTTAGCATTCAAACGTACCCCCTTCCTGGCTATTCACTGGCTACTGAGTCACACATTTTGGACCTCCGCTGATGCCACTCTTTTACTAGATTGCTCTGGGTAGGATTAGTTAGTGGCTAGGGGGATATGGGTGGTGTTGGGGGGCGGGGCATAGGGATATGGAGAGTCAGGATTCGAGGGGTGTGTAGGGTTCGTGGCTAGAGGGATATGGGTGGCAGGAGGGGGGCAAGGAAGGGGCGGCGAGGAAAAAGGGGCAGTAGGGGGAGTGGCTAGGGGGCTGTGCGGTGATGCAGGCATGCAGCCATAAAGCTGAATGGCCACACCAATGCGCCGTGGGCTTAAAGGTTTGCGCTTGTTAGCTGAAATCTGCACTGTAGCCGCAAGAAGGTGGCTGATGAGGCCGGTCTCTATTACTTCAAACTGGGACCGCGCTGGCTGCATTCTACTGCATGTAGTACACTGACTGTCAGCAAGTACCTCATACAACCGCACATCAAAAAAAAAACTCAGTTTTTATGCTCTGCCAGTTCCAACTCTCCAGTGATCTGGAGCAACCCCGGGGGTAAGGCAACCTACTACAAGATGTACACTTGAGGCGATGTGTAAATCAAGGTATTTCCACATTTACCTCCACACAATTCTGACTCTGTCTTAAGTCCATTGATACACGCCTTTTGTTAGATCAATCAGTTTCCTACTTCCCAATATATTTTTCTTTATAAATTGTTGAGTTGCAAAATGTGAATGAAATAAAGGTGTATTCTGTCATTTACAGAAATGCCAGGCTTTTGAAACCTGTTCAGAGTCATTAGGGGCACTGCATCCTTATGTGTCCTTATCCTTATCCGACTAGTCAGATTTTTTTTCTCCCCCCAATAAAAACTCACATCAAAAGGTCTCAAATACAACCAGGCAGCAGGGCTATTGAGATGCAGGCATTACTAATGTAGTAGGCAGTAGTGATGTGACGTTCGCGAACGATCCGAGTCTATTGAACGGCTCTTTGCTATGAACGAAGGGAAACGAGTCCTACTTGAGAGCAGTTTGTTTTAATGTTGTGCCCAAATTTCGCTGCCTGCCGCTCCACACCCCACACACAGGGTAGACCTCCCTCCCTCCCTCTACTAGTCCGCTGAGCAGGGAGGATAGGTGCACTCGTTAATTGCTACCGGCACATGGCGGCGGACTCGGTGTCAAAACGGGCTACGCCGTGGAGTGCATCTGCCGACTTTCTGGGCAGCGAAGTGTTGCATGAATTGCATTCAAGGAAAGCCAACTTTATTTACACAACACATTTCATAGAAGTAAATTCACTGACTAAGCAGGTGGATATGGTGTCAGCTTGTGTCATGTTTACAATGCAGATCATTGACATTAGGTCTGGACATACTATGAGTAATTTAGTGCTGCTGCAGTCCACAGATGCGAAATGAAACAGTGGTGGGTCTAAGATCAAATCTGATCCAAATCGTACCATATCATTATCCTAGTGATTTAGCAGATAAACAGTAGTCTAGTGCCCGCCCCCTAAAAAAAAGGAACGAGGAGCCGCTATTTTGAACGGCTCTCAGAAAGGAACGGAGCCATAAGATCCGGCTCCCTTCAAAGAGCCGTAATTCCCATCACTAGGCGGGACCAACCTGGGGGTAAAGCAGAGCCCTCGATTGGCTCTGAGAGGTTGTTTAGAAATGAACGGCGATCTGATTGGACTAAACCCAGCATGCTTGTCTGAGCTGGAGATGCTGATCGACCTTTTCTCACCAAGCTTGATCAAGTTGATTCCCAAAGCATTTGACAACAAATGAGTATAAAACAACATGGCTGATGGCTGTAAAACAGAAGGAAAAGAAGAAGAAGAAACATAGCAAATACAATAGGGTTTCCAGCCCCTTCGTGCCTTGAACCGCTAATAATTCATTTGTATAGCACTTACTATAATAAAATTGCCTACATGTATGTGGACGGGTGGCGGGTGGCAGTGTCTATCTGTCAGTCACGATTTGCATCACGTTTTGTGTCACGTGACATCGTGCCACAGGCCACAAAAAATCCGAAAGTCCGATTCGTCCGACTTCAAACTTGGGGAGTGCGCTGCTGGGAACCAGACAGAGTGCAGTGCTGAATTTCATGCAACACAAAAAGCGGGTTTATCTCTATTTCATGCAATTTGGAGACACACATATCGATATCAATATCCATACCAGATGAACTGCAGTGCCGCATTTCGTGCAATTCGGAATAGCGCCACCTACTGGCAAACAAAAAGTGGTTTATCTCGAGGACCATTCATTGGATCGACTTCAAACTCGGGGAGTGCGCTTAGGGGGACCTGACTGAGTTATTCGGCATAGCATTACCTACTGGCAAACGCAAAAAGCAGTTTATCTCAAGAATCCTTCGTCCTTCGGGGACCTGATGGAGCGCAGTGCCAAATGTCATGCTATTCTGCATAGCATCTAATGGAAAACACACACAAAAAACTATCCCAAGTAGGCATGGGTCGGTTTGAAAATTTTGAAACCGGTTCGATATTCCCCCAAAAAACAAACCGGTATATCAATTTTTTTTTTTTTTTTTTTTTTTTATGTTTTATTCTTTTGTGTAGCCCATAAATGACTGTAATGCGACTGTAGTTGGTGGCGATAATGCACCTCTAAGCTGGTATGCCAACCAGCACTAACACTGAATAAAAATAAGCAGAACCATTTAACTGTAACAACACACTGTTTAGTTAAACTATTCAGCTTAACTTTTCTTCAAACATCAACATAATAAACAAAATAAGACTTTTGCCTACTAGTGCAACTTGAGAAGAGGCTAATATGAAAAATAGTGCAATCAGAATGGATTGACACTATTTTTTTATTTAAAAAAAAGGGAGGGGGGGTTTTCGGTTTGCACGTGATCAAACCAGTTTGGGCTCGTACACCGAACAGAACCGGTAAAACCGGAAATCGACCCATGCCTAATCCCAAGAACCGCTCGTCCGATTGACTTCAAACTTGGGGGTGTGCTGCTGGGAACCAGACAGAGTGCTGAATGTCATGCAAAACTAATTGAGTAACATCTGTAGCAAAATTGTAGTTATGTGTATTTTTCATCATTTGTACCTTCTCTTTACAGGTACAAGAATATTATCCAGCTATGGACTGGCTGTCCTCATGGCTTGTGGTTTGCTGAGGGATCACTTGTTATAGTTTGAAGAACTGATGGGATTTGCACTCTGTCTCCTCGCTGTTGAAGCGAACAAGAAAATTGCGTTTTTTGTTGTGTGTTTTTATCACCAAGCGGACAGCAGAGTTGGCCCTCATTTCCAAGTCCCTACCCCCGTTTGCACCCTGCACATTCTTATTAGCCACTGTAAACAGCAGTCACCTTTATAGATGGATTTCCTATTGTACAGATGACGACTACGACGAGGTCCAATGTTCCAATGTGAAAACGGACTCAGTATGCCATTGGATAACTCTCATGGAAGAGTGACTTTCTCCTGCTTCCGCTGTTCCAGTTCATGTGTCCATTGCTTAAAATTTACAAAGGAAAAAGGCTAATCTATATTTGTGTAATATATACTGTATGATTATAGATATATCTGTTTTATTTGAAACATCTGGAATTACTGTATGTACCGTATACATAGCTGTCACCCACAATATTAATCATGGAACTTCATTGTGCAAAGGTACTCTGTTCCCCTCAAAGAATGAGACCCAGCAAAATAAATCAAAGTACCGTATGTGTATTATTTAATCATATCCTCCAAGTGAAGGACCACGTTTTATTTTGTATTGTTTTATTTCATTTGTATAGGCAATCCAAATTATCTCATGTGTAACTGTTTCACATCAAATGAGATTGCACAACCATCTCTTTAGTGCTATACAGTTAGTCTGAAGGCTGCCTTAAAGTGATCATCTCTAACATTTCAGTTTGGTTCTCTTGGGTGACACCTATGGTGATGAGTGGTAATAGCAAGTGAGACCCAAACTCTTGCATTATGTGACATTAGTCAGTTTGTTCGGCCATAGTAACCACCCGTAATGCTAGCAGAGACCGGAAAAAGTAGCGTATTATCCTACTTCAGACAATAGTTGTTGGGAACCTACAGTAATAGAGATGCGCGGATGAGCTTTTATGCCATCCTAATCCACGTGTATGCATGAACCGTCCGCCCGACATAAATCCACGCAAATTATTTCATACTATTTATAGATCCGCGCCCGCCACGCACCCGACCCTATAAACGCTATAAAACGGTATAAAAGGAGCGAACTTACGGTTTCTGCTGGCATTGGTGCGATCGCTGCAGTCCAAGACTCCAAATAAACTTCCATGCTTTATTATGTCCAGTCCACCACTTGCCCTCATGTAGTTTACTTGGCTAACGCTATAGCTTTAAGTTTAGTTTACTTGATTGCCTCATTGTATGGGAAAATACGAACGCGTCTTCTCTTCAAACACGTCTTCAGCGGAGACTCCTTTTTGAGGGTGACATCATTGACCATATATGGACGAAAAGTGGAGCCGTCCACATGGCTATTGTTGTGTTTACGGCCGTGGGTCCTTTGGGGGATCTATAATAGGCGACTAATAATCTGCCTGACGAAAAATGTAGCTTAAAATACATTCATAGACTAGAGAACGTAATTAATATTATTTTTCCTCATTAATGATACATCGTTTCAACCGCCCGCAACCCATCCGCTATTAATCAGAATGTTTATTTTTATGATCCAGCCCGCCCGCAGGGCGGGATATCCGCGGTCAGCGCGGTTATAACTGCGACCCGCGCATCACTGTACAGTAAACTATACAGAGTGAGACTATTGTGTTAGCTCCGCCCACCCTGTGTCACCACAGACACCAAGTTCATAAATGCTGCAATACTGAAAATGCAAAGGCTTCCATCAATGGACCATAGGCTCAATCACCATTGTGTATCACATGTATTTACATGAAAATCTTTGAGATTATCACTTTAAATGGGAGGAACATTATTTGATCAGCTATGACACATGACTATTTTTTGAAGTCAATTTTTGGTGTTCAGTTTTACAGTATGTTGAATTTACTTTAATTGTAATGTGCTACCTTTGATGTGGGGAAAAAAATCATTATTTGCCATTTTAATTTGCATTACATCGTCAGAATGAATAAAACAATGTCACAACAATGTCAGTAATTAAAAAAAATAATCATTAAAAAAAGTAATTTAAAAGGCTGATACTGTACGTAACCAATACTATTAATTGACCCGCACTAACAATGCATACATACAGCACCATTTTGAAATGGCATGCTTCAGTTGCTGTAGTAGGCTAGTATGTCTAATTATTAATGAGCATTTACACACTTTGGATAATGAGTAATGCTACTTTGCATTATTTTGATACTGACATGCGTACACGCACACACATTGGACAAAACAAATATATGACGGGGTGGTTTGATGATGAAGTGAGTACAGATTTCCATATTATTAACATTAGGAACCATGTTTGGGAGTGGGATGTTACTATTTTTTTTATTGCCAGAACTCACAGTAGTATAGCCTCGACGCAAGACTCAGCCTTCATTCAGAGTCTGAAGGAGCACCCCGATAGTGCGTTGCAGGCTCCGCTAAAATGGCCGTACGCTACATACACCTTAGCAATCACAATGAAATAGTACCTACCTCCCGCACAAGGTTGTTATCTGAAGTTAGGTCGTTTCCAATACCGAGCCCTTATTCACGTGCCAGAGCCTGTAATTTTCGGTCTTTTCCATTGACAATTGCCCATTGTTGGTCTTCCATTTCCCAGCGGGGAAACAGCGCCCTCTTTGTTGTGTCTACAGGTGGAAACCCATAATTAAACATCCAGAAGAACAGAAAATACAGGCTCTGGCATGATTACAATGGCTCAGTATTGGAAACTATGCAATATTTTGAAAAAACGATTATCCAGAACTTCAGATAACAACCTTGTGCTGGAGGTACTGTAGGTACTATTTCATTGTGTTTGCTAACGTGTGCATATGGCCATTTTAGTGGAGCCTGCAACACCCTATCTGGGTGCTCCTTCGAGACTCAGAATGAAGGCTAAGTCTCGCGTCGAGGCTAGCATACTTATAGCGTTTTTCAGATTAAATAGGGATCGTCCATGCAGAGTATTTATAAACTCAATGCTTTGACAATCTGACACAAACAGAAAAGGTGTTTGGTTTCATATTGCAAAAACTCATTCATTCAGAGTCATTACCACATATACCATCCAAATTGTGTAGGATTATTTTAGCTGTAATTACTTTTGAGCTGAAGTGAAATTGTGCACGAGCCATCATAAATGCAGATGCTCTGATTCAAATCGAAATGTTTGAATTGCTGTTTATGGAGAATTAAGTTATTCATGTATTTCTCAAGTTCAAGAATGTATCCACAAGGAAGTGTTATCCACCATACATCACACAGCCAAAAAGAGCGCCAATTGCAATAGAATGGACACTGAGCCCTGAGCACATAATAACGTCCCCTTTGGCCTCACTTGATGGCCAAAATGTACACTGTCCACAGGGTGCAAACATAAAGCATGACAAATCTATCTATTCCCTCATATAGTATAGTATAATCTGACATACTGTGCATAACATACAGAGCAAATGTAACTGTCATTGGTTTCAGAAGCATACTTCCCTTCCCAATTGCCAGAATAAAATGGTGGCATTGGAATCCACGGAAATGTAAAATATGAACTCTTTCTTATCAAGTTTTTTAAAAAAAAATCTCCCCAAGAAAAACTATACTTGGCCAATTCCTCCTGCTGTTCCAGTTGTTGCTCCACCCCCTCTGCCGATCTGGGGAGTGTTGTAGACTAGCACATGCTTCCTCCAATACATGTGCAGTCGCCAGCAACGAATGTGCGAAGCCACATAAGTTATAAGCCAAATAACATATCTTACTACTTTGATTACCAAATAAATCTAGAAAAAGTAAATATAGAGAAATGTGTGAAAAAGACACAAGATAAGAAGAGCAGCTGGCAGGTTGCCGCCTGGGGCAGTGCTTTGAGCGCATTAAGTCTCAAACCACGTGATGACTTTACCACATCCTCCGGTAGGCGTCGACACGTGATAGTTATGCTGACAAGTTCATGCAAGCTCTACTCCACAGGTGAGTGCTTTTTCCTCTATACTATCCAGATGCCCCAAATATGAACATTTATTAACCAAAAAACTTTTCAACATGTCTAAAATGTGGCATTACGTCTACAGTTAATTTGAAAACCTTTTAGCATTTCCAACATTAAACACAAATAAAACAACTTGGGTCATGTTTAGGCAAGAAAAACTACTTGGTTTAGGCAACAAAGCAATACAGTCAATACCAACAGGAGAATGCCCTTTTTGACATTGGCAGGGAAATTTCGCACATTTTTGGTTCAGAAATCTTCATATTTTACATATCCGTGGATTCCAGAAATGCACAATGCCGACATTGTATTCTGTCCAGTGTGCTGTCCCTTCAAGCTTTCATTCAGCTTCACAGACAAAGCAAAGAAAGAAAGAGTATTCCCCTGTAGTGTACCTTGTTGATTCAGCGCTATGGTTCAAAGGGGAGAGTACCAATGTTCCTAGGGTGAATCTTAACAATAAATAAAAGCTGTATTCGGGACAGCCCTACGGTAAATAAAGTTCTACAGTATGCCACTCTCCTGTGACTGGAAATTGATTGTTATGCTACGGATTGAGACATGCTATGTTAGATGCTTAGTTGTGTAGTTTGAGGTCTTAACAGTGGGATTTGGATATTGATTACCGGTAGATTGAAAATGTGCCTGGGGCACTTGGAGCTGGAGAGTGTACTGTATGTCATGTAAAAAGTTTTGAAAGATCTGTACAACGTGTAAATTAAATAATCAGCATGCTAAAAAATGTTTTATCATCATTTAAAAAGGCAGAGGCCAGTGGTGTATTGTACTTATAACAATAGTGTCATGTAAGAAGTCGAAAGTGGGTTTTCATCTTCAAAATGAACTTGGGTGAAATTTATGGACAAAAAAAAGTTTTTCCAAAAAATATCTCATTTACAGATCATCCATCCTACTGTACTGTCATGAGTTTGGGGTTTGAATGGGGCTGAATTGCTCACAAGAAACAAGGGGCCCTATCATGAGGACAGTAGCAGACGGCGGTAACACATTTCAACACGTTCTCACTCCGACCACGTAGCATATTGACGCTTTGTCCCGTCCCTTATGTGCCACTTGTTACTAACATGGTACCCTTGAGCGACCCATGAAACGACTTGGGCTTTCCGACTAAACTCAATGCAAACCCATAGAAGTCAACTTTGACGCTTATGGCAACTGCTCCCCCATCAGCCTAACTGCTCGCCCATTAGTCAACTGCTCACCATTAGCGTCTGGGGGGAGGTTAGGTTTAGGCGTGGGAGGTGGGAGAGGTTAGGTTTAGGGTCTGGGGGAGGTTAGGTTTAGGCATGGGGTGGGAGAGGTTAGGGTTAGGGTTAGGGTCTGGGAGAGGTTAGGTTTAGGCATGGGGTGGGAGAGGTTAGGTTTAGGGTTAGGGTCTGGGAGAGGTTAGCGGGATGGACAAAATAATTCCCAGAGATTTTCCTATATGATTATAAAAATGCGTTTTGTTAGACCTACATTTTAGGCTATGTCGGGCGTCCGCCGTGCGAGGAGAGAGAGAGAGAGAGAGAGAGAGAAAGAAAGAAAGAAAGAAAGAAAGAGGGAGGGATCGGGAGAGAGAGAGAGGGAGAAAGTTCTTTATTTATTTATTAATGTATGCTATGTAGCCTATGTAAGCCTATGTATTTATTTAGCCTATTTAGGCTATTGGGAATTTGGAGATAGAAGATCAAAGACCCTCGCAAATTCTGCTATTAGGCTACTATCACGGAGATGAGGATTAGCCGAGACATAGGCTATATGAACACCTGTCCTGTCAGGAATAAAATATTAATAAATAATTTAATAATAACGGACATTTCGAGGAAGACATGCAATCAGTCTGATTGTCTGATTGAACCAGACAATCTTATCACAAAGAAGGCTGGCTCTGATTACCACGATTTGTTTTCATTTATTGAATGGAGACCAGAGAGAGCGAGAGAGAGGGAGAGAGAGGGCGGTGTGCTGCGCAGCACACCGCACGCAAAATCCGTAGAGATTCAACACATTAACGTTGCTTCCCATGGTCCGAGGTAAGTTGATTGAGTTCAAACAGCTGATGTGATGATCCAAAAATCCCCCAAAGTTTATCGATGCAAGTCACAAGTCGCCAAAACAGGATCTGAAAGATGTTGTTTTTAAACGATAAAAATGTTCGTTCTTCAGGCCATTACGCACAGCGCAGCTGACTACGGCAGCTGGTTTATCCAAAAATGCGCACCGTTTACTGCTGTTGTGGCGGATCGAGGTCGGCTCACGTTCTCACCACAAACGAACCGCACCAGAGTTCGTTTGGAAGCGGACCGAGACCACCCTTTCTTGGCGATCTCGGTCCGCTTGTTTTGTCCCGCATCCGAGTGCGATTGCTGTGTTCACACTCCCCCAAACGAACCGCACCAAGGGGGAAAATGCTCTCCGTTTCGGAACAACTGCTCCAAACGAGATAGGTGTGAATACACCCTAACTAGCGGCTAATATTAGCCACAGTAGGTGATTACCCAGGGATGCATTGCTCTTAAAGGGCTCGCGCCGCGTGAACTACAGTAATCACATGGGGGTGGAATTCATGAGTGGGGCACGCGCAAATACCACGGTGACGTCACGATGTACCAAATCTCCCATTCATTTGAGGGCACAAAAAAAAACAGGTTTGAACCCATAGAGGGAGCATATGCTGCTGAAAATGATACAAATGGTACAATGGTAACAGTTTGGTCTCAAATGTGGAAATTTTGACCAGAATTCTTCACACACCACCCACAAAGTCATATTGGTTAAAAGCTGAAAAAAAGTGTTTTGGGGCTAAGTTACACTTTACGTACCTAAATTATTCAGAGGTGTGGTAACACCTATGATAATAATATAAAGGCTGATTATGTAACACTACAAACTGTAATATGAAATGGACCAGTAGGTTCTGGGTTCGACTACTGGAGCACAGTGATGTTTAAATGAGACTCAGAGACAAAGAGTTAAATGTGAAATATGCCAGCTTCTTGTAAATAAAAGTAAATGAAATAAAAATAAAAAAATAATTTGAACAACAAAGTTGTTGGTACCAAGACAGAAAAATACACTAATATCAACAGTTGTGTTTTGATATAAAAAATAGCAATTGCTTTTTAGTTCACTGTATCTTATTTTCTGAGTAATTATATCTCAGGTGCACCCTTGTAACCTGAATTTAAATTCAGTTTGTTCTGAACCAATTCAATAATACAATATAAATCAATCAATCAATCAATCAATCAATCAATCAATCAATCAATCAATCAATCAATCAATCAAATCAATCAATAAATGAGTACAAACAACCACCCTTCACTGCAGGAAAGTATACTGCTCCTCAGCCACTAATTCACAGTTCCAGGGCAGGAAAAGATACAGTAAGTCCGTTACGAATCAAGTCCAGAGTCCAAAAAGAAAAAAGTTGAAAGGTAAGTACAAGTTCAGAGTTCCAGGGGAATTGGGGATGTACAGTATGTGTGTATCCGGGGGGAGACGAGTGTGATGAGGGATGTTGTGAATGATCGTGCGTTCCTTTATCGCAAAATAACTGGGATGTGATGGAGGCTAAATTACGTCACATCCGTTTTGTTAGTGTTCCATTTGCAGAAAACTTGAGCTGGGAAGTTCACTATTCACTGGTCAGATCCAGTCGCTAGCCAGCCAGGCTAGCAGCCATTGTTAGCAATAACAGTTGATAACAAGGCATTTTGCACATACAAACACTGCAGCCTCATGTCCACACAGATAGAAGTTAGACAGTGCTGTGTGTACAGCTGATTTAATGAGACACAAACAAGGTAGAAGTGCTAATAAACAACATTTACTACGATTATACTACTGTTGTTGCGCGGTGCAGCCATCTTGGATTTTTTTAGGTCGGGCTGCTGAGGCTCCTACGAGTTTGGAATGAGAAATACCAGCTCTTGTGACGTGACCATCCCAGCTCATGAACTTTGAATGGTAAGATTACCAGTTCCCAGTTATAAAGGAATGCACAATGATTAGGCTGAGTGTGGGGGTGTCTGTAGCAGTCGAGCCTACCACACCGCAGTGCAGCAGAACCTGTCCAGTGATCACAACATGGGGGTTATCCTGGGATACTGTGCCTCTGTCTAGATCCAGGTGGGAAGGCTCGCCATCTATGTCACTGAAGAGATCAATCCAAAAACAAAACAAACAAACAAAAAACCTGAACTGTCAACAGACAGGGTCAGAGAAATATGAGTATCTAAATATCTACTGTCTGTTCTACATTATCTGTAGTTTACATCATGTAATTTCCATTACCATGAACTCTAAAATAACTACCATGAAATAAAATAAGTAATATGGAATACTGTGTCTGCTTTATATTTTTTGCACATGCCCTTTAACATTGCAGTACCAGGTCAAGGCCCCTGGCCTTTGCTATCAAAGAAAATAATGATAAACAGTTCACATGACTCTGTAGAGGTTACACTACAAGATAATTCCTTAGATTTTACACTGGATGTCCAGTTGGGCACAGTCTGTCTTTGTCTACGCTAGTCATGGGCAGATGGTGTGCCAGTTGGCATCAAAATCTGTTAGTGTATGATGGGGTACAGATTCTAATTGTCAAGTGTATACTGCCTCCCAACACCAGTCGGAGCCACGGTTATATCAATCATGTTTGAATTTTCAAGCCGACTCTGGACAGAGTCATGTAGTGTAAACTCATCAACAACTCACATATGGATCCCATCAATATCCAATGAGAAGCTATTAGGCAATGAGGCAAAAGCAGTCAAATAGCGTCATTCTTCATTGGAAGCTTATTAAAGCATGACTAAACCCCAAAACACTTTTTTTCAGCTTTTAACCAATATATATGACTTTAGGGGTGGTGTGTGAAGAATTCTGGTCAAAATTTCCACATTTGAGACCAAACTGTTGCCATTGTACCATTTGTATCATTTTCAGCCGCATAAGTGCCCTCTATGGGTTGAACACTGCTTTTTTTGTGCCCTCAAATAATTGGGAGATTTGGTACAACCTGACGTCACGTTGTACCCAAAGACTATGGGATTTCAAGATAGTTACTCCCCTACTCCCCCTGTACCCTTTCCCGGCTCCTCACAACTCCAAGCCTATTCCCATGATGTCACAAGCATTTTCCTACCAATATATGGCGCTTCAATACACAATACACACACTCATTGGCTGTTTGTGTCACTTGACCTGTTAATCACCTGTTAATTGATTACAATCCCCTGTTATTTTCCTACCAAGATGGCCATGTGGTGATGTAACACAATACTATCAATAAACGCCACTATAATCATAAAAGGAAGAAAATGGCATTGTGTTGCTGTAAATCATTCCCAACCTTTTTCATACTAAGGAGCCCTAATTTAGTTCACATTGGGGCAATGGACCCCCATATGATGAGATTTGGTCTCTCAGATGCTAATCTTTTTTTTTTCTTTTTTTTTTATGTAGCCTAGATATGATTTTGTCCAGAATTCCATATATATTAGGTTGAAAGACAACAGAGAATGCTGGAATCCTCTCAAGGACCACTGGTGGTCACCGGACCCCACATTGAGAACCACTCAACAACTTTGATTGTGCAGAGAGAAGAGAGAGAGGACTCTTCTGTGACCCTTTTTCACTCATGCACCTAGTCTAGCAGATATCAAACAGAAACAAAAAAAAACATTTTAGCTTACAGCCTAAAATGTATTTTCCTGGTTCACTTTTGATGGGGAGGAGAAGGCAGGCGAAGTGATACTCACCTCCGATTTATAGGCTACTTGGCTGCTGCTGCTGCACTGACGCTCTGCCCGTCTGTGACAAGCGGCTTGTCCAGTCGTATGCAGCGGTTCACGCGGGATTCCCGCAATCCTGTACCCAATTTCAGACACTGATTGTGCAGAAAAAATTGTGCAGAAAAATCGCACACCAGCGATTTCTTTTTGTGTTTGTTTGTGGTTGTTTTGTGAGGGCTACAAAGGGAGGAGGCTGTTTCGCCTGTACTGTAGGGTGAGCAGCCAGGGTCTGAGGAGGAGGAGGAGGGAGGGGGAGAATGTTCTACGGCCGCGCTGCAGCTCTGCTCTGCGTGCTCGAGAGGAAAAATCAGAGATGCACTACAACTTTTGACAAGAATCACGAAAAAGGGAGAAACGGAAATTAAAAAGGGACTTCATAGCGGTCTATATGACAAGCTGGACAAGGGAACAATGTGGAGAAATCTCCAATTGTGATTACATTAGCGTGTTGAGAGCGGGGGGTTTGTCCTGACTGTTGTGCTGTGGTGCGGTCACCAGGCTCTTTTAACGATACTTAGACACGCTACATACACACACATGGGAGTCAATGGAGTGAATTTCTAGTTCGCCACTGAATGACCAAATTGATATCACTTTCAACCATTTTGAGCAACGCTGTTTCCATACAGGCCACCAGCGTTGGCTAGTTGTTGATATTTATAAAGATATCGTAGCTCTCATATAATTTATTTTCGAGGCGGTGGGAAAACTGTCATGGCGTCGATTTCCAGAAAAAAATTCCTCACCTGAGCACAGCCAAAGAGTGAGACAAGAGGAGAAGTTCATGTCTTGGTTTTTACCATAGGTTTTTTCAAATCAAGCATCATGCCGTTCTACCAGAAATCTGGGGGGTTTAGTCCTGCTTTAAGCGAGTTTCGGGAGCAGGACCACGCAATCAATCAGGCCTTCACAGCCACACCTCCCCAGGTGAACCTAACCTCCTATATAAACCCACCTGGCCCGTTGTCTCCTCTTGGCTCTCGCTTCTGCACCCCTCCCCCCCACCCTCTTGTGTTCTCTCTCCTCCCTTTCTCCGTCTCCTCCTCATTCTGTCTTCCTGCATAGGTAACTAGAAGTAAGGGGGTCTGTCGAAGCCACTCATCTGCTGGACTCCCCGGAGACCGGACGTAGGCCGAACCTCCCCAAACCACTGATGATCCGCCGAGACGGATCTCATGCTCTACCAAGATGGAGCCCATATACTCCGCCGAGACAAATAAATGGTCAAATGTTCCTGGTTGCTTGTGTGGTCCTTGCTAGTGAAACAATACGTATTTCTGATACCAAGGCACACGTGAATAATACAGGGAGTGGAAGACTCAATTACAAAATCAAAGACAACACACTAAAAGCCGTTTGCTCACAGTTGTCAAGTCAGCCAGAACTAGAATGACTGCACCACGGGTATGCCTCCGCCAACAAGTGAGCAGTCGACATGCATGTCTGTCCAGACTTTGATGTTTGATCCAAATGTGAAGACATTTCGTCAAGGTGTTACTGAGATATGGCTTTATCGAGCTTGAAAATGGACTCCATGAGGTCACAGTGACCTTGAACTTTGACCTTTAAGCACCAAAATCTAATCAGTTCATCCTTGAGTCCAAGTGGACGTTTGAGGCAAATTCGAAGAAATTCCATCAAGGCATTCCTGAGATATCGCGTTAACGAACTTGAAAATGGAGTTTGAAAGGTCTCAGTGACCTTGACCTTTGATCACCAAAATCTTATCAGGTCATCCTTGCGTCCAAGTCGACGTTTGAGCCAAATTGGAAGAAATTCAGTCAAGCCATTCCTGAGATATCGCGTTAACGAACTTGGGACTGGCGTTCGTGAGGTCACAGTGACCTTAAACTTTGACCTTTGACCACCAAAATCTAATCAGTTCATCCTTGAGTCCAAGTCGACGTTTTAAGGCAAATTTGATGAAATTCCGTCAAGGCGTTCCTCAGATATCGTGGTAACGAACATCGGACGGACGTACGGATGTACATACGGCGGACAACCCGAATCCATAATGCTTCCGGCCTGGCTATCGCCGGCAGAGGCATAATAAAATGGAAAGTTCCTGTTACATCTTTCAAAATAAAAAGTACCATTGCAAAGTGTGTTTTTTTTTAATGGAAAGTTCCTGTTACATCTTTCAAAATAAAATGTACCATTGCAAAGTGTGTGTTTTTTGTGTGTGATCCGAAATACCCTAAGTACCAAAGAGGAAATAAAGAAAACATTTGCAGAGAAACCTGTTAAAATTTAAATGAATAATGTTGTGCCTTCGAAAAGTCAAAAGTCAATTTGGACCCGTAGTGAGTCATGCAGTAATATTATTGATTTTATTTTGAAAGTAAAGTCATCAATCATCACTTCCATATGGTTAGTAGCCGCGAGAGATCACTGTTTTCACGTGAGTTTGCTGGGTTCAGTTGGTCTCAGTTGTGACAAGTTGTGTAGTGTATGGCCCATCATCTGAGGCAGTCATGTAGTCTATGACCCCCAGTTTTTCAGCCAGTCGGGTAGTGTATACCAGAGGTTCTCAAATGTTTTTCAGCCAAGGACCCCTTACAAGATAGAAAATATACCGGGGACCCCCTCATTCTGATTTGTGATTTTGGGCTAAGCTTAATTGTTTCCACGGTAACGTGCTTGACTTTTAATTTGATAGGTTTGTTATTAGAATGTAATCCATGAACCATTTTAGATTTAAAGCATAAACTATTTTCGTTGAACTATGAAGATTTTGCAAAAAAAAAAAATTTTTTTTTTTTTTTATTACATTACATTTACATTACGTCATTTAGCAGACACTTTTGTTTTGTCCAAAGCGACTTACAATATCACAATTTGTCAACAGTACAGAAAACCACTATGCAACACAATCAATGACAGCCAAGATATTTTGATAGACTAGCACCATGTAGGAAGTAGTTCGAGAAGGAATAAGTAACATGTAGCATTTTTTTTTTTTTTTTTTTTTTACTTGCAAACTTTTCGCGGACCCGCTGGCAAAGTGCCACGGACCCCTGGGGGTCCGCGGACCCCCATTTGAGAACCACTGGTGTATACTACCCAGTCTTTTCAAAATCTGTGAAGATTTTCAACTTGTGTAGGCTATCATAGGCTTTAGGGTGTATTCACACTTGTCTCGTTTGGAGCAGTTGTTCTGAAACAGGGAGCATTCGTTTTGTGTGAACACGCAATCGCGTGCGGATGGTCTCGGTCCGCTTCCAAAAAAACTCTGTTCTGGTTCGTTTGTGCTTTGTGGTGAGAACGTGATCCGACCTTGATAAACCAGCTCCCGTAGCCAGCTGCACTGTGTGTAATGGTTTGCCCCTTTCGGAACTGCTAACATAGCTTACGCTACTACGCAGTCCCTTGTTAGTACACCGCCGATGTAGCGTAAACAGAAAATTTCATTTGCGAAACTTTATCGAGTAGTTAGAAAATTTTTGCAGACGGAGCGACCTGTTTACGCTACATCGGCGGTGTACTAACAAGGGACTGCGTAGTAGCGTAAGCTATGTTAGCAGTTCCGAAAGGGGCAATGTAATGGTCTGAGAATGAGAATTTGTATCTGTTAAAACATCTTCATTCTTCAGATCCTGTTTTGGCGAAACTAGTGTTTGCGTGGATAAACGTTTCGGGATTTTTGCATGATTGCAATGCAATCATCAGCAGTTTGGACTCGACTGACTTACCTCGTCTCCAATCGTAACGCCTACATTCCACTAGGTCCGTGTTCGGTCCGTCTGCGCTGCGGTACGGCATCGGAGCCGATACGTTTCCACTCTAATCATTGTGTCAACTCCCACCTACTCCGCTGCGTTGCGTGTCTACTCCGTCCCAGCTCCGACGATCCGGAGCTCTCCGAAAAAGATACTTTCACGGATGACGGAGCAAAGCCGCAGCAAGTTGGGCGGAGCCAGGCATGAAATCAACAGGGCAGAGGTGTTTACAGCATTCAATATCAAGCCAGAGGACAAACATGTATGAGGAAAAGTTCATAATTGAAGTGGAAAACCACAAAATAATATATGACACAACACATCCTTTTTACAAGGACAACACCAAGCAAGCCCACCCCTCCTCTGCTTCTCCAGTTGGGAACAATGATCTTCTGCCTGTTTGTTGTTGTATTTATCCAACATACAAATTGTCTCGCGCGATTTTACCGTGATAACCTGTGGGTCTCGTCCCTCTAGCTGTCTGGCGGAGCGGAGCCGTGACGTGCTCTGCACGCAGCCGGTTAGTGTTGGCGGAGCACAGAGCACGGAGCAAAACCGGAGAACAGCTGCAATGCAACGCAAATGCAACCAGTGCAATCCCGGCGTAAATGAAAAGTGGTGGTCATCAGATCCAGCCTTCTTCTGTTATAAGATTGTCTGTCATACTATTGTCGTCCTCAAAATGTCCATAGGCTATAATTCAATTATTGATTAATATTTTATTCCTGACAGTACACATGTTCATATGTAGTCTCCGTGATAGTAATATCAGAAGGGTCATTGTTTTATCTTTACCAAATTTTAAGATTTTTTTTTTTATTGGGGGCAATTAGATAAATAAATAACCCCCCCCCCCCCCACTCTCTCACTCCTTCTCTCTCCTCGCACACCCAACGTACAGTACAATGTAGGCCTACCGAACGCACACACATTCTTATAATTTTATAAAATCTCTGGGAATTATTTTTTCCATCCCGGGAGGCTATTACCGGATTCTCCTGGTCAATCAAGGAGGTTTGGCAATCTAATGTGGACCGTTTGATTTGTGGCTGTGTGAACACAAATGAACCAAAGCAAAAATGCAACAATCGTATCAATTAAGCCCCTGAATCAGAACAAAGTAAACAAGCTACAGGTGTGAATACACCCTAGCAGAGGTATCAGCTCCTTTGTCCAGATTATTTCAGAAACATCTTTCTGTTCTGTTTTATATGCCACTCCATTCATCCACTATTTCTTAATGCATTTCATCTCAATGCAGTCCTATTTGTTGAGCTGTCAAACATTTGATGAATTATAATTATCTTTTATTTGGTTCTGTATGAGGCTTCTGTTACTGGAACAATGCAACAGTTTGTATTATAATAACGATATCGGAATAATATTTAAAGAAACCATTTTTACAGACGAAATTCAAACACTGAAGGATTACATCTGTCTGGTTGGTAACATACTGTGCTTTATAGTGACTGAGCTGGAGAGAGCGCTGACTATGCCAAAAACTGGCCCAGTTTCCAACTCAGAAACTAACTTTTGTGTGAACTTTTAATCACTTTTCAGTGTGCATTGCTGCTCAAATTTAGACTCACAATCAGTCAGATCTTCATGTATAGCCTACAGCTACCCAGAGATGGAAAAACATGAATAGAGTTGAATGACTGTCACATCAAATCAAAGTATTTTTTAACAGTTAGACAGCTTCCTGGACACAGAACATTGTATTTTATGGTTTTTGAGCTGTGGGACATGAATAGCATTTTACAGGCTGCAGCACAAATTGGGATCCCTGCAGGTCTCTTGAGGTTCTTGGCATTCAACTTTGGAAAGTGGGAAGTGCCTCTCTGTTGGGCTAAAATGGGCCTGTCATAACTCATCATCCATGCATTTGTTTGAAGATTGAGGAACAGAAAACAGAAGAAATATATTAATTTGGCGACTGTGGCTCAGCATCCCAGTTGCTAGAATAAAATGAATCTACGGAAATGTAAAATACTGTAGGAAAATTTCGGAATGAAAATACATTGCATATTACTTTTTTTATATGTGAATATTAACATTATACACATCATAGATTCTAATGACGTATATGACGTTAAAGGGGTACGGTAGTTCGGATTTTTTAAAAATGTTGTTGTACTGTATACTTGCCGACAGTGAGTGTACTACATGCAGCAGAATGTAGCCGGCGTGGTCCCAGTTTGGAGAAATGGAGACCGGCCGCATCAGGCTAGAGCTGTCTGCTGAGTGTGAACAGGGTCACGAGCAAAAACGTAAAAAAAAAATACAGAAAAACTAAACATAAAATCCTTCCATACTGCTCACCTGGTGTAGCCATGAGATGCCAAGTGACTTGAAAAGAGGTCTCTGGGGAGACGGGGGTCAGATGTATTTCGAATGACAGCCGGGTTCAGGCCATGCGTAATTTCCCTACTGCATTCTGGGGATGGCAGGAGAATGCTAACTAAATGAATATCTCTGCCCTGCATGATCTGGGACCTCAGCCTGGGAGAAATACTAGCAGACAGCGAAATGTCAGGCCTACCAAATGGAGCGGCAGGCACGGCTGACGCCAAGGAATTCATCGGGGCTGGTTGAGCGGGGAACACATTGGGCTGCAAAGTGAACGCCGCCAGTTGCATGGGGGAAAACAAGCGGGGAACCAACTGCTGGGCTGGCTGAGCTTGAGCACAGGACGGCCAATGAGTGGGGTTTCCTCCCAGAGCCCTCAGGCGTGCATCAACGGAACTGAGGGACTGGACTCAGTTCACTGGATGTGACTTCTCCATCCAGCTATGGACTGCATGGCTGCCGTCTTGGCGGGGCTGGGGGACCCGCTGCAACGGATGAGGTTCCCAGGGAGTCAGCGGAGGGGATCATCATCAAAATCAACTTCCTCGTCTTCGTCCAGGAACTGCCCCACTTCCTCCTGCCCGAATTCATCTTGCTCATCTTCAAATCCCGACATGGACATGCTGAGACTGATAGTCAACGCTGAGTGGACCCACAAATTACTGGCGACTTAAGAACGGGATCAGCAGCGGACGATAGGGGAATGCGAGAAATAGCAAAACACAGCTCCAGAGAAGACAATCAGCCAAATACGACCAGCCACTGAGGTGAACAATCCGGAAGAGGATGATGACGTGATAACACTGCACATGTCCTCTTCGGTGATTGGCTCAGCAGACGGAGATGAACAACGTTATAACAGACGTCATATTTGACTGATGTCATGGGCTGATTGGCTATTGAGGATGGGGTGATATATGGTGATGTGACTGGATCTTCATTCTTGAAACTTGGTCTGTGAGACCCCATTTAATGTTGGAAAGGCAGCGAGATTTTCAAATTAACTGGTGTTTTGTTTCAAATTTACGTTGAGATTGTAGACGTAAAATGCCACGTTCTAGACACGTGATATGCAACTTATTTTGGTTCAGAAATGTTAATATTTTACATTTCCGTGGATTCCAAAAATGTACAATGCTGACATTTTATTCTGGTGAGTGGGTTGGGCTCAGGCTTAGCTAATGAGGTTTAACACGCAGAATGAAAGAAGCTAATCAGGTTTAACACGCAGGATGAAAGAAGCTAATCAGATTTAACATGCAGAATGGAAAGAAGGGAACGAAGCCAAATAGAGTGAAGTTGAGAGAGGTACTAGATGAGCAACAATAACAAAACTAGAAACCATCTTGTGATGGGCTCACACCAGCCATGACCCCCGCGACATGTATGTGTATGTGAGACAGGCGTGTAAAGTGTGTGTGGCTCGGATTACGGCCATTTTTACAACTCAACTTTCATTTTTATGTCAACTACACACCTGTAAAGTTTCCCATTTCACATTGTCCACCGACAGACAGACATAGGCTACAGACATAAATACATACAGACAGGCAGGCAGGCAGACATACAGCTAGAGATGCTGCGATCCGATCATGTGATCGGATATCGGCGCGATATCAGCCAAAAAACATGGATCGGATCGGATCGGATTCCAGCGAAAATGACCGATCCAAGGCTCCGATATAAGCACTCCATTCCATAACTCCGCTCCAGGATTTCTATCCAGCATGCAGCACACTGAGGCCGCGTTGAGCCTAGGATGGCCAGGGCCAAAACGTTGTCTTGCTTCAACATACATCGCATCGCATAAACCATTTCCACCCGCAGGTTTGAGGAGTAGCTAACATAAACGTCAGATAAATACTCTAAATAGGCTAACGTTACCCACTGAGGCAGCTAACATGGCTAATTAGCTAGCTAACAGCAGCTATCTTTCTGCTCTAACTACGTTAATGACACGTTAGTTGACTGAGCGAACGGCGCTGTACAGCAGGTCGTTATCAAAACGTATTGCACTGAAGAGAAGTAACATTAGATAATGACGAAAGACTCCTCCAATCTGGCAGTGGAAATGTATGCACAAACTTTGTGTGTAACTTTGCGAGACTCAACCGAATGACAGATGAGTCTCGCGTTGAGCCTAGGATGGCCAGGGCTTAGAGCTGCGTGAGCACGACCCGTCGTAATTTGTCCAATTCAAGGTACATTAAAACGTTGTCTTGCTTCAACATACATCGCATCGCATAAACCATTTCCACCCGCAGGTTTGAGGAGTAGCTAACATAAACGCAGGGGCCGGTTGCACCAACTGGTCTTACACTGGTCTTAAGCTAAGTTGGTCGTAACTTTACGACCTAACAGCTACGCCGGTTGCACCAAGACGGCTTAAACCTTATTTTCACTACGACCAGGCGTAACTCC
This sequence comes from Poromitra crassiceps, assembly GCF_964638095.1. NCBI lineage: Eukaryota > Metazoa > Chordata > Actinopteri > Beryciformes > Melamphaidae > Poromitra > Poromitra crassiceps. The sequence goes on along the minus strand of NC_139624.1, from coordinate 93,723,533 downwards.
TACGCCTGGTCAGGAGGAGGCGTAGAGCCTGCCTGTAACAGAGATCTCTGCGGAGACCTTTTTGACCGTCATCGTCGTAACACCGCCAGTTCGCCGTCTTTGAAAGCACGACATTAGATAATAACTAACTAGTTGTGTGGCTTAGCCTTCCAAAATGTTGCCGTTAGTTTTTTAGAAGTTAATACATAGAATTGGGAACGTTACATTCAATTTCATTCAGACTGTCTTTCTGGCTCAATCGCCGCCATTTTTCCCCCGGAGCGAGGGAGGGTGGGAGGAGGGAGGGTGTTTTACAGTAGTGGCTGATAGAGCGTAGTGGCACAGTGCTCCAAGCAGGTCGCGAGGCACATTTTTTGCAACATCATCCAATCAGGGTGCATTCCCTGGCAATTCACATGGACGCGCATTGCTACGACCAGCATAGTTAAGACCAGACATAAGCCGTGTTGGTGCAACAGGCGTAAGTCCATAGTCTTAACTAAGACCGACGTAGGAGTTACGACCAGGCATAGTTAAGACCAGTTGGTGCAACCGGCCAATACTCTCTATAGGCTAACGTTACCCACTGAGGCAGCTAACATGGCTAATTAGCTAGCTAACACCAGCTATCTTTCTCCTCTAAACTAACGTTAACGACACGAGTTGACTGAGTGAACGGCGCTGCAGCAGGTCGTTATCAAAACGTATTGCACTGAAGAGAAGTAACATTAGAAAACTCCTTAGAAGACTCCTCCAATCTGGCAGTGGAAATGTATGCACAAACTTTGTGTGTGTGTGTGTGTGTGTGTGTGTGTGTGTGTGTGTGTGTGTGTGTGTGTGTGTGTGTGTGTGTGTGTGTGTGTGTGTGTGTGTGTGTGTGTGTGTGTGAGAGAGAGAGAGAGAGAGAGAGACAGGGACAGGGCTGTGTGTGTATGTGTCCTGTGTGAGACAGAGTGGGGGTGTATGTGTGAGGAAACAATAATTATTTGTGTCCAGTGTTCACCCATTACAAAATAAGTGTGTATTTGATTGTTATGTTTTAGTTTTACATCAAATTAATTAGATTAACTAAATCGTTTACATTCTATATTACCAAAGCATGCACATACCTAACCCTAAAAATATTTGTTGCCTGCTAGCTATCAGACAGCATAGAGAGGCTTAAATATGTGCTGTATCGGTATCGGATCGAAATCGGTATCGAATCGGGTATCGAAATTTGATCGGAATCGGATCGGTTTTGAAGCTAAAATATCGGAATCGGATCAGAAATTGAAAAATCTCGATCGCAGCATCTCTAATACAGACAGACAGACTACAGGCAGGCAGACAGACATACAGACAGACACATACAGACAGACATACATAGGCTACAGACAGACATACATACAGAGAGACATACAGACAGGCAGGCAGGCAGACATACAGACAGACAGACATACATAGGCTACAGACATACATACAGAGAGACATACAGGCAGACAGACATACAGAGAGAGAGACATACAGACAGACATAGATATAAACCTGGCAAATGCTCAAAACGGCTTCTAAGTTCCTGCTACACACACATGCACACGCGCGCGTACACACACACACACACACACACACACACACACACACACACACACACACACACACACACATGATGGGGAGAGGGAGAGAGTCAGAGAGAGAGAGAAGGGGGGGAGATAACGAGAGAGGGTAGAGAGAATTGGAGGATGAACCAGTTCGGATTGTAATGAAAATTGATGCTTTTGTAATTAGTAGCCTTTTAATTAGCCGTTTCGCTCATATAGGCTATAACATACACATTTAAAAATAGCCTATTCATTACTTTAACTCATTGAGTGCCAATGACGACTTTAGTCGTCAATTCGGATAGTAACGTTGAGTGCCAATGACGACTAAAGTCGTCAATTGCGTTTTTTGACGGTGGGACGTGGATCAAAGCCAGATCCATCTCCTGTAAAATTTTGGGGCATGTTGAATGTGTATAACCTATTTTACCGACCCATTAGGTGGCGACAGTGCTCTCCAGATTAGAGAAAGTTGAGGGAAAAAAAGCAGAAAAAGCCCTGTGATCAAAGAGAAACCGATGCATGAGCCAGAGCGGCACAGATTGCTCTGGCTGCCTGCCCTGGAGCCAACGTTAGCTGCGAACAGCAGTCAATCCGCTCCCACAAATGTCTCTGTCTCTGCTGTATAGCTTCTCCACACGATTAGCCGCCAGAAAATAAAACCAAAGCCAATGGTTTGGCTTATACAGTGTCGCGCTGGGAGCCGGCGCACAAGGCTGAGTGCTCCGAAAATAGACTGGGTGCAGCGCACTTTGAAACGCGCAGCAGAAAGCCTATAATCAGACGCAGCTTCATCCCAGCTCACAACCGAAACCCCAGAAACGCAGACGAACGCGAGCCCCATCCAGACTCCCCCGACGAGCGGCCGCCATCTGAACGTGGATCCGTGAGGCAGCAGAGCCTGCCATAGCAGGAGGCAGAGACTCGCCTGACACACGCAGCAGCCAGCACAGCGAGCAGAGCCACCAGAGACACTCCCACGGAGGAGGAGTTTGGAGTTGAGGGGGGCGTGGGTGCTGTTTATTGAAGGAAATTACTGTTCAGATGTTTCAGGTCAGAAAATATTAGTTTCAGAGTCAGTGATTTGCTTGAAATGCTTCATTTCACAAAAGGCTCAATATCTCAGCTCCTAGATGGAAACGCCTTTTTTTGCTGTTTTTGACCTATATTCTCTGGCTGATAACTAAAGAACGGAAAATGATATCAATAAACTTTTTTTTGCTGCTGATACAATAGAGTCTCATCGTTCTTTGTGCGTGTTCGGTGTTTACATAGTAATATCACACAATATTCTGTGGGCCTCGAGAAATCACTGAAAACGCTCTGAAACTCTGGCACTGGGAGCGTCCGTTCTCCAAAAGTGGCTGGCACTCAATGAGTTAATAGGGTAGGCATGTGTGAGATTTTATTTCAATAGCCTAAACTTAGTCCTGAACTGCTGAGCGGGCTATCACAAGCCAGCAGTATCAGTATAAACTTAGACTTGACCTAATTTAATAATATCGCATCAGTCGACCCAGTAGCTTAGATAGAAAATCTAATAGCTGGTGAATAAACTTAGTCCTGAACTGCTGAGCGGGCTATCACAAGCCAGCAGTATCAGTCGAAACTTAGACCTAGACTACCTAGACCTGAATTAGCAGTATAGTATTAGTCATCCTAGTATGGACAGAATGGATAGAATATCTATAATATCCGCTGAATAAACCTAGTCCTGAACTGCTGAGCGGGCTGTCTCAAGCCAGCAGTATCAGTATAAATCTAGACTTGACTTTGTAATATAGTATCAATTGTCCCAGCAGTATCGACAGGAAATTATTAGCTGCCAAACTTAGTTCCACCCCTGCGCAGATTCCTCTGTACCGGCTCTCCCCCAACCCCACCCCCCCCCCCCCCCCCCCCCTTTCTCTCTCTCCTCCTCAGGTGTCCTTCATTGGCCTGATGTACACCCCTGCCGCTGCAGCCCTAGGTCCGGTCGTCATCGTCCCAGCTACCTGTCGTCACTCTAGGCCATCTACCCACTACTCCTTCGCCTGCCTGACACCCTGACACCCCGGCCTCATCATCACCACCGACCCCTATCCTCATCATCCTGGTCACCTGTCGTCACTCCGGCCCACCTACCCACTACTCCTTCGCCTGCCTGCCCAGGGGAAGAGGGGGATGTCCCCCCCCCTTCCCCTGGCCTCATCATCACCTCCGACCCCTATCCTCCCCTCCTCTCCTCTTAATCAATGGCACCAATGCAGACTCATGGATTCCTCAGATCATCCTCGTGGAACTCCCAATCTTTTTACCCCTTTTTCACCTAATTAGCTAGTATTCTCTGAACCTACGAACACTTAAAGACTATACGAACACTTAAAGACTATATTTTCTATTTCTTTTTGGACTCTACTTTTTACATTTTCAACTCTCTTCCCTGATCTTAGGATCATTTAAAGACTACATTTTCGTATTCCTTTTGTTGGACTCCTTTTTACATTTTCAATTTTCTGTTCTTTTGTAAATTTTATTTCCATAATCTGAAACTCTGTAAATGGTTTAGCCCGGCATCTCTCGGCCTGTCTCGGAGGGGGGTCCTCAGATGGGGTCCATAGCTGGACCCCTACAGTACCTCGGCCTCACAAGGTTCCTCCTCAGCCAAGTCACTGAGGCAATCCATGTGGCAATCCATGTGGTGGAAAGGTTTTCTTGCGTGCACTGGGGGTGAGGGGGTGCCGCTGTGTCCCGGCCTGGCCTTCTCTCCCACGCCTTATGTGTGTGGGGGCGGGGGCCGGGGTGGGGGGCATCGGTGCTCACCATCACTGGTCGAGGGCTGCCGGTAGGTTAGAATAGCTTAGGTAGGCGATAGATTAGCTACAGCCTAATTATAGGCTGTAGACCTGTTAAAGGTATCTTTAACTATCATTAGAAATATTCGCTTTTTTAACGTTGCCACTCATTGCTTCCCTGGTGCTACGGTTCCCACAATCTCACTCCCCTCCTCCGTTAAACGCATAATAGTCCATGTGGGGTCAAATGACACTACTCGTCGTCAGTCCGTGCAGACCACAGCAGATTTTAATTGCCTTCTTAATTTCTTAAACAGCTGTGGCAAGTCAGTTTATATTTCTGGTCCCATCCCCACCATGGCCCGTGGAATAGAGCGTTTTAGTAGGCTCCTTAGCCTCCACTCCTGGCTCAAATCCGCCTGTAGTGCTGTCAATATTGGTTTTATTGACAATTTTAACTTGTTTTGGGAGCGCTGCTCCTTTTTTAGGTCTGATGGAGTCCACCCAAATCAGCTGGGTAGCAAAATGTTAGCCGCTAATCTGCAGCACGCTGTGCTTTCCGCTATGTCTCCCCCACGTGAATGACTAGTGACGTCACATCCCCAAGAATCCCCGGAATCTCCCTCTTCCTCATCGGTGTCACCTCTGTCCAATACTTCCAGTACTAGCGCCCCCTTATGTCCCTCCCTGGTAATTACAACAACAACCTCCCTGGTTAATTTCCCCATTTTGACTGTGATTACTGCTAGACCCCCGAAAACTCATGGAGGGAGAGCTTGTGGTGGCGTGGTCTATAAAAATCTGATCCCAGTTGCCTGGAAAGCAAAATCAATGCCGCCTGTCAGCCAATCAGTGCCCCTCAAGATGGCACTGATCAATGCCCATTCCATCACTAATAAATCCTTCATTTTAAATTATTTATTTGTCTCGAAGGACAAGCGAAGAGGAGCGATGACCATTAGGGGTGGGCGATACTGCAAAATTTGGTGTCGATCCGATACCAAGTAATACTGGTCCAGAATTGCCGATATCGATACCGATACCGATACTTTTTATTATTAAATATGGCTTATGAACTTTCATGTAGTGTGTCATTATTTATGAGGTTTATCAATAGGTTTACCAATTTATCAACCACTATAAATTATGACCGATACAGTTTGAAAATGTAACATTAACCAATGCTGAAGATCCTTAATATTATTTTAACGACTATATAGACGGTTTTAACTTGACAACAAAAACATTCTAAATTGAACCCCCGCTCACTTCCTGTTGCAGTGTTTGCTATGGACATAAAAGAAAAAAAAACATTCAAGTGCAGGACTGACCATTCCGTGAAAACCGTCTATACAGCTGAGCAGCGAAAACAAAAGTAACGATGTCGAGTGAATATTTCTGCAGTTTGCCGAATGCTGAGAAAAAGGAAGTGCTGTGGGGTTGCACTCTGGGGTGTCTGTCTGATATTTCCCTCCTCCTCCTCCCGTCTTTTCTGCAGGTCAGAGCTCTCTTTCTTGTTTCTCAGATGCTTAAACAAGTTGGTAGTAGGCTAGTGGTCCCACAGTAGTGGACAGCCTGCATGCGGCTACGTCACACTTCACAACATTGTCATTTACTGATGTAAAATAACTCCAAATGATCTGCTCCTGTTCCTTTGAGCCGGAATGGCATGTGTGTTTGTATGCGATTGTGCGCATCGGATTTAAATCCCACTCTGTGCTCTGCTGCTTGCCTTCCTTTACAAGACCCGCCCTGCATATCGTTCAAGCACTATTATTGGCCCAGGCACGTATACTCGTTGTTTCAGTGCACATGTGATGACACCATAACAGCAAATCCGAGGCGGAGAAGCCCTGCATAAATGCACGCACAAAAGCTGTGTTCAGTATCGATCTTTTGATGTCAGGATCGATCTTCAAAACGAGACTCAGGTATCGGGAGTATCAATATTTTGGGATCGATCCGCCCACCCCTAATGACCATGCCTCTCTAATCGAGCTGTGCCCATCGGACTGCTCTTTTACCTGCACTCCCAGGTCCACAGGCCGGGGTGGAGGGCTTGCTGTTGTTTTTAAGAACCGTTTTGAAAGTCGGCCTGTAAGCTCGGGGTCCTTCTCCTCCTTTGAACTGCAGCTGACTAAAGTCGGCCGTTTAAACCCATTTTATTGTATTTTAATTTACCGCCCCCCTGGGTTTAATAATTATTTTATGTCTGAATTTACTGACTTTTTATCTTCTATTATTAGGTTAGACAGAGTTCTTATGGTGGGGGATTTTAATTTCCACGTCAATGACAATGCATGCAATTTTCCTGCTAATTTCCTTAGTGTCACAGAGTCTTTTAATTTTATTCAACATGTGTCCGGTCCCACACACACTAAAGGGAATACTTTGGACCTTGTGTTTACTCTGGGTCTAAATGTGGACTCCATTTGCTCCGAGGAGCTCCATGTTTTTGATCACAAATGTGTGTTTTTCGAACTCTCATCTGAATGGGATCATACACCTGGTAAAAAGGCTAAATCCTCTCGTATCCTAAACAGCATTTCAGTTGAGAAATTCTCTGCTTCTTTTAACCCCAGTACAGTGCTAACGGCCCATCATAATGTTGATTACTTGGTCCACGCTTTTAATACACATTGCTCCTCCATTTTGGACGTAGTGGCTCCTTGTAAAACTCGACTGGTACCCTCCATCAATTCCTCTCCCTGGTTAAATGACTCTATTCGCCGCTTCAGGAGTAACTGTCGGCAGGTGGCTCGATTGTGGAAATCGTCTAAACTGGAGGTCCATCGTCTTTATTACAAAGACCTTTTAATTGATTTTAATAATTTGGTTAAGGAGGCGAGGGCTTCTTACTTTGCAAACTTTATTTCCTGTAGTAAACAAAATCCTAAAGTCCTATTTGACACCATAAATAACATCGTCTTCCCGGCACCCCTGGACGTACCCGTTTTCTCAAATAAGGACTGCAATGATTTTCTCTCCTTCTTTGTGGACAAGGTCAGAGATGTCAGGGCTAGCATTGTCCAGTATGAAACCTTTGTCTAGCCCCTTAGACGTCTTACCTACGACTCTGTTAAAGAATACACTCGGGTCTACTGGTCCTTGCCTGGTTTCAATTATTAACGTGTCCCTCGATTTTTTTTTTTTGACAGTGGGACGTTGATCTAACCCTTTTACGTCTCCTATACCAATATTGGAGGTATTGAATGTGTATAATCTATTTTACCGACCCACTGAGTGGCGACATGTCTCTCCAGAGTAGGAAGAGGCGAGCCAAAACTGGAGGGAAAAGCGCGAGGAAGCCGTTCTCATAATGTAAAATGGATGGCGAAAACGCTTTCACTTTCGCGCTGACGCACAGCGGTGGCAACGGTGGGGGGTTCCAAGAATAGACTGGATGCACACTTTGAAACACGCACCATAAATAAGCCCAGAATCGCAAGAGCTTCATCAGAGCTCTCAACCAAAACGCCAAGAAACGAGCGAAACCCATCCAGCGAGCCCCATCCAGACTGCCAGGCAGCAGCCAGAGAGCAGCAACTCGTTTGTCACAGACCCGCTGCAGAGCCAAGGAGGGCGGAGGAGAACGCCCATGGAGGGAGGAAAATAAAGATTCTTTATTTATCTTTATTCACATAAAGAGCCCTGCATGGTCAGGCACCTGCCTATATTAGTGACCTGCTTCATCCCTATACCACCAGCAGGTCACTTAGATCCTCAGACCAAGGCCTTCTAGCCATTCCCCGCTATAGGCTTAAAACCAAAGGCGATAGAGCTTTTCAATCTGTAGCTCCCAGGCTTTGGAACGCCCTTCCTCTGCATACGATCTGCTGCGTCCATTGACATTTTCAAAAAGCAGCTAAAGACTCACCTATTTAGTGTGGCTTTTGTTTAAGCTATGTATCATTGTATTTTAGTTGTGTCTTGTTCATGTGTTTAAATATTTGTTTCTTGTACCTGTTTCTTAACTTTGATCTTGTGAAGCACTTTGTGACTCTGGTCTGTGAAAGGTGCTATATAAATAAACTTTACTTACTTACTAAAGTGTTCAGGCTAAGATCAGACTAGAGCAGAATAGGACAGGCCAGACTAGGCTGTAGATTAGCTAGATCCTCTGTGTCCTAGTTAGTTCTGGTTAATGTCTAGAGTAGTCAGTTTGTCTGATCTTCTCCCCCCCTCTCTTTCTCTTTCCCCCTTCCCATGCTCCTTCCCCACTTCCCCCTTCCTGTTCTCTCCTCTCCCACATTTCCCATTCCCTCCCCACCTCCTCTCTTTCCATGCTCTCTCCTCCCCCACATCCCACCGCTCTCCCCCTCCCTCCTCCTGCTCTCTCCTCTTTCTCCCCTCCTCTGCTCCTTCCCCTCCTCCTCTCCTCCCCAATTTCCCCCATTCCCTGCCACTTCCTGCTCTCTCCTCTCTCACATTCCCCCTGCTCTCCCTCCCCTGCACCCTCCCACCTGTCCTTCTGCGTTCTCTCCTCCCCCACATTTCCCATTCTCTCCCCACCTCCTCCCTCTCCCTGCTCTCTCCTCCCCCACATCCCCCCGCTTTCCCTCCCTCCTCCCCTCTCCTGCTCTCTCCTCTTTCCCCCTTCCCCCACTATTCTAAAGCATAGTACCCATTCTACTCCAAAGCATGGCACCCATTCTATCCCCTCCCACTATTCCGCCACTATTTTAAAGCATGGCACCCATTCTACCCTAAAGCGAGGCACCCATAAGCTCTATATGTGAACATGTGTTTATTTGGCAAAGGGATTCACTACTAAAGGCCTGCAGCAAATTAAGTTAAGCATAGTTTGGTTGCTAAGAAATCGACATATGTCCGTTTGCAAAATGTGTCTATATTTCTCTATCATATGATTGTTCGATATGTTACTGTAAATTGTTACTCTTGTGTCAGCTAGCCCTCCTTTCCCTGTTCTCTCCATATAGTCTCTCATACTCCCCCTGCTCCCCCCCCCTCCACTTTCTAAAGCATGGCATCCATTCCATTTTCAAGATTCAAGATTCAAGATTTCAAGATTTTTATTGTCACTCCATGGTACAAGTATCACGTGTGAAATTCTTGTGCTGTGGACTCCGTTTACAACATAGTGCAAATAGTACAAATATAACAGGGCATATGGGTGCAAAAACAACAAGAGACACAACAAGCATAAGGCAGTATAGTGATAAGACAAGTCAGAGACAGTGGCATATTCACTGCACATAGGTGCACGTGTCGGGTGCATACTTTAGACGTGCTTAAACATTTTAAATTCTGCGTATTTGACATACAGGTGCAAATAACATATTCCTTATTAAACATACAATTAAACTCGGCATTTTAAATTCGGCGTATTTGACATACAGGTGCAAATAGCATATTCCTTATTAAACATACAATTAAACGTTAGACATACGTAATGGTAGCAGCTACAGTACGGTACAGTGCGGCTACTACACTATTTGTGTATGTTAAGGAGTCTCGTGGCCTGCGGGAAGAAACTGTTCCTCAAGCGATTTGTGCGTGCTTTCGGAACCCTGTATCTTCTCCCTGAGGGTAGCAGGGAGAACAGGCTGTTGTGGGGATGGTTTGTGTCTTTGATGATCTTCAGGGACCTCCTGAGGCACCGCTGTTTATACAGTTCATGCAGATCTGGCAACTCACATTCTGTTACGTGCTGTGCCGCGCGTCTCACTCTCCGTAGCGCCCTACGGAGCATGGCACCCATTCTCTTTCTTTCCCCCTTCCCCTGTTACTTTCCCCACCTCTCCTTCTCCGTTCTCTCCTCCCCCACATTTCCCACTCTCTCCCCACCTCCTCCCTCTCCCTGCTCTCTTCTCCCCCACATCCCCCCGCTCTCCCTCCCCCCTCCCCTCTCCTGCTCTCTCCTCTTTCCCCCTTCCCCTGCTCCTTCCCCACCTCCTATACTTCCCCCTGCTCTCCTCCCTTCTCCTGTTCTCTCCTCTGCTCTATCCTATATTTCTATATTTTTCTATCAATTGTTTAATGTGTTATCTTTATTCTGTAATTAGCTACTGTTGTGTCAGCTAGAATTAGCTAGACATATTCTCGGTGAAGCCCTCTGGGACATGCTTGTGAATTAGGGCTATGCAAATAAACTTGACTTGACTTGACTTGACTATACCAGAATTGTCCACTCGCGTTAACCTATTGTTGCATGGTGCAATTGTGCAGGGAGAGAGGTTACTGTATACTATCAATGGTTACTGTAGTGTATATATATTGGCCGGTGTTGAGTCAGAAAGTGATTTTCTGCCAGAAACTGATTTTGATCCGCGGGACCACGCACAGCCCCCCCCCCCCCCCGGGCCTGCCTACCCGGCCCAGCTCACACATTCTCAGTCCGGGGAGACCCCCCTTCATAGCCGAACACAAAGCACCCCTCCCCGCGCTACACACAGACTCCCGCCCGGCCAGACCCTCATTCCCCTGGTAATCCAATTCAAAACGCAAATCACTTTTTCTTTCATTCTGAGGAGGGAATTGTGTGTCCGCGCGCGAGCCCTGCGTAATGGCCCTATCCAAGCGAGGATTTCCTGCACTGCGCCGGAGAATACTGTCTGCGCTCAGGCATACGTCTGCGTTTGCGCTAAGACCAGCTATTTCCTGGCGTTAAAATTGAGAGCACCACAACACATTGCGCTGGACTGCCTATTTTGGAACGGGCAACTCCCAAACCTCTCTTTGCGCTCGCCACATACCGACGGTATCTTCCCCACATCGCTATATGACACTTGCGCGAGACACATGATAGGCTAGAGGCCCACCGACACGCCTGGGCCACGCCTACAATTGTGTCATCATAGCGCAAAACTGGACGGTGCGCTGGGAAGATAGCAATAAGAGGCCCACAAACGCAGTGCAAAGGCAGCGCAAACGATAGCGCCGTACAGCGATAGGGCCCTTTATTCACACCTATCTCGTTTGGAGCAGTTGTTCCGAAACAGAGAGCATTTTCCCCCTTAGTGCGGTTGGTTTGGGGGAGTGTGAACACAGCAATCGCACTCGGATGTGGGACAAAACAAGCGGACCGAGATTGTCAAGAAAGGGTGGTCTCGGTCCGCTTTAAACAAACTCTGCTGCAGTTTGTGTTGTGATCCGACCTCGATCCGCCACAACTGCAGGAAACGGTGCGCATTTTTTGATAAACCAGCTGCCGTAGTCAGCTGTGCTGTGCGTAATGGCCTGAAGAATGAGCATTTTATCGTTTAAAAACAACATCTTCATTCAGATCCTGTTTTGGCAACTTGTGACTTGCATGGATAAACTTTGGGGGATTTTTGGATCATCACATCAGCAGTTTGAGCTCAATCAACTTACCTCTGGTCTCCATTCAATAAATGAAAACAAGTCGTGGTAATCAGAGCCAGCCTTCTTTGTGATAAGATTGTCTGGTTCAATCAGACAATCAGACTGATTGCATGTCTTCCTCGAAATGTCAGGCTATTATTAAATTACTTATTAATATTTTATTCCTGACAGGACAGGTGTTCATATCCTCTGAAGTCTCCGTGATAGTAATAGCAGATCGTTGCGAGGGTCTTTGATCTTTTATCTCCAAATTCCTGATAGCCTAAATAGGCTAAATAAATACATAGGCTTAAATAGGCTACATAGCCTACATAAATAAATAAATAAATAAATAACTTCCTCCCTCTGTCTCCCTCTCTCTCTCTCCCGATCCCTCCCTCTTTCTCTCTCTCTCTCGCTCTCTCCTCGCACGGGGCACGCCCGACGTAGCCTACAACGTAGATCTAACAAAATGCATTCTTATAATCATATAGGAAAATCTCTGGGAATTATTTTTTCCATCCCGAGAGGCTATTAGTCTACAGAGTGTCTCCTTGCCAATCCAGGAGGCTTGGCAATACTATTTGGACCGTTTGATTTGTGGCTGTGTGAACACAAACGCACCAAGGCACAAATGCAACAATTGTATCAATTAAGTACCTGAATTGGAAAAAAGCAAACGACCTACAGGTGTGAATACACCCTACTTGACACGTACTTTTTCAACAAAAACACATTTATGCCATGACTTTACATAATGTATATTTATGTAGCATCGTTTAGCCTGTGCTGTGATGTGCAGGAGCAGCAGGTAGCGTGGGGGTGCTTGTTCACTATTGTGAAAGTTATGTGTTTACAACATATAAAGATCATGGAAGTGGATGGTATCAGGAATGTCACCGATCGCTAACGTTCTATATTGTAGGCTACAGGGAGACCATCAGCCCTGCTGAACAGATCTGTATTTGCCTGGCTCTAGGTTGAATCGTTTTATTCAGGCTATGATCTGTGATGCGCTGAGATATCCAAATTGGCATGAAGAAATGACAGCATGCAGCCGAAACCCGGACTGGATCGAGTGGATCGAAGCTTGGAAGGGAAGAATGTGATTGCTTTACTGCAGATCACCAATGTACACAGTTGTGAATAATTCTACGCTTAAAAAGGCGTGGTTAAATGGTTAGCGCAGAGGGAAAATTAGGGAATGCGCCTGACCACGCCCACTAATAGCGCTGTGCCCGGCCTTAAATGCTAATGTAGCAGATTATAATGTGTTTCCACTTGTCATTACGGTTATGGTTATGAATATCACTGAATCCACTGGGACCCCATGGCTGACTATTATGTGAGAAGCTTCTCCTTTAAGACTCCTTCTAGCTTGGGGAGCAAACCCCGTACAGACCCAGGCAGAGTTGAGGAGTATGCCCCTTAGAAACTTCCTCAGTCTGCTGTCACAAGTCCCGTGGTAGGTTGATATTCTCCAAGCACCCCAACATTTATTCTTATTTTTGTATACAACTTCATTTTAATTGTGAAATGTACTTACCAAGCTGCCGTTCCTCACTTTGCGATTGTTATTGTAATCCAACGTGTTTATTGACAATCTGTTTAGTTGCTGCTGGTTGATTTGGTTTCTGATTCTTTTACTGTAGTTCCTAGTGCTTGCTTGGCTGTGCTACCGTGTGCCTGCGAGGGTCCTAACTCATGTTATTATCGCCAGTATGTGGTTCCCATGAATGTGAATTGAATTGTTTCCATTTATTTGACAAATAAATGCTCTCAGTCTGCTGTCACAAGTCCCATGTTCCTGGTGCTTGCTTGGCTGTGCTACCGTGTGCCTGCGAGGGTCCTAACTCATGTTATTATCGCCAGGTCAACGCGATTTGGATGTCAAACACAACGCAGATTTTACTCCGTTACAACTGGTGCCGTGACCGCTCCTCGACTCGTCCTGCCGGCGACTGCTGCTCTCCAGTGCCCCAGCTAGCGCGCAGTGGAGGAAAAGGACTGGAGGTGAAGTGGGTGGTGACGTCACTACTTCCTGTCAGCGTCATCGTCTAGTAGTGTTATAAAAAAAGTAGTTTCTTTGACATCGAGTTTTGGAAGTTTTTTTTGTCTTGTTTTAGTGCAGATGTATATATAATTTAGATGAAAGAAAAGGGGAAACTTGTGTAAAAAACAAAACAAACAAAACAAAACATTTTGAGTGGGTGTGGATATTTTGTATGGTATTAGGAACACAGGTTCCGGTGTTAATTATTTTTGCTAAATCATTTTGTGCTCATCTTAGTCCCGGTTGAGTGACATTCTTTGTTGTATGCCGTAGCTGTATAGGTATATATAGTTCCCCCCCTGTTTTGTTACTGTTGGGAGTTAATCAATATGGATGGGTCTAACTTTTCTGGTATTGGCAGAGGGAGAGGGTTGTGGTTTCCATCAATTCCATCTGTGGGTGGGCTTGCTGGGGGGAGGCCTATTACTTCCACACCCTACATCGATGTTGCTGATGCACAGGTACCAGCCAGTGCATGCTTTAACGCTGACACAGAGTCATGTGCTTCTAGTGCTCCCTTGAGTCCGCATGATCAGAACGCTAATGTTCCAGTACATGTGCTCACTGACTTGGTGAAGCAGATAGGGGTTAGCATTGGGGAGAATATCGTATCCTGTCTTGAGTCTAGAGTTTTGGGGGGCCAGTCAGGGCCGACCACCAGTGCGAATATGGGTCACTCTTCAACGGTAGACCTTTCCAAGCTTAACTTGGTAGTTAAGGCTGACATTAGCGAGCCACAATCCTTCAGGGGGGAGGGGACGGACAAGGTGTCTATCCATGAGTGGGAGGAGTCTGTTAGGCTGTACCTGGGTAAGAGGGGTGTCGCTCTAGGTGACCAAGCTGCTGATGTGCTGGGCAGGTTACAGGGGAGGGCCCGTGATGTTGTCAGGATCGGGCTGCGTAGCAACCCCAATGTTAATCTCAGTTTAGGTCCTCAGCCCATTTTTGACGTGCTCAAACAACACTTCAGTGACACAGTGACCTCTTTCATGCCCCTAGCAGACTTTTATGACACAAAGCCCCTTCCTAATGAGAATGCAGTTGACTATTGGATCCGGCTCAACAAGGCTATTGACACCGCCGAGGATGGATTAAAGAGACAGGGCAAGGTTCTAGACAACCCCTCTCATGAAGTGACTGTGATGTTCATTTGCCACTGCCCTAACCCTGAGCTGGCTCTCATCTTCAGCTGTAAGCCGCTTGAGGAGTGGACTGCTGCCGAGGTGCAGGTGAGGCTGGATGAGCACCACCGTAAGCAGCGCCTGCAGCAACGCCGGCCCCCTCAGCCAGCTTGTGTTGGATTGTCCCCAGCCCGGCCCACTGGGGTCTTACGCAGCCATTTTCAGGCTGCAGGTGATTATCCTGTTGACCAGCCCACAGGGGTTTTACTCATCCATGCTCAGGCTGCAGGTGACTTACCTGCTTCTCAGCCTACGCCAGCGGCCATGCCATTTTCCACTGGGGGTCAGTCGCTGGAACATGTGGTCAGCCTCTTGGAGCGCTTGCTAGAGCAGGGGTCCTCTCAGCGATTCAGACGGGGGGGGGGGGGGGCCCAGGAGTGGTGGCCGTGGTAGGACTGGGGGCCAATGTGTGATTTGTGGTGACGCTACTCATGACACCATCTCCCATTGTCAAAGCAACCATCTATGCTTCCGCTGCCATGCCCCTGGCCACCTGGCTGCTACTTGCCCAGTTGCCACAAGCTCAACCTCACCTGCTGCCCAGCCAAATGCCCCCGGCCAGCAGGGAAACTAGTCGGCCCGCATGTCAAGGGGACTGATGGAGGGCCAGATAAAATGTCCCCGCTGGATGATGTTGACTTGGAGTCTGTTTACTCTCAGTTATGTGACTCCGTTGGAGATAAGTCGAAGGTTGTATTTCAGAACACACAGAGGCTGGCTGCTAGCGATAACCTCTTTTACACTGATTCTCTAATTCAGGATGCTGTGGCAGTTAGAGCTATGTTGGATAGTGGTTCCATGGCATGTTCCTTGAGTTCCCGTGTGCTTCCCCTACTGGAGAGAGCCAATGTCATTGCCCCTGACTCAGTATCTCCCACGCCTATCTCCCAATAGGTTGTGGTGGGCTATGCACAAGCCCCATTGGAGTGTGTGATCTCCAGATTAAAGTCCTCGGATGCTGCATCTCAGCCCCGACTTTCATCGTGGATGGTCAGTGTGATGACCTTATTCTGGGCAGTAATGTTATTAAGTACCTCATTCGTGTCATGAAAACATCTGGAGATTTCTGGGAGAAGGTGTCAGTCTCAGATCCAGTACACAGCGACAGAGCCTTGCTACAGCTGTTGTCCAGTGTGGAGGAGTGGAGAGGTGGTGAGATGCCTGACAAGGTTGGCACGGTCAAACTCAAACACGCTGTCACTTTGGAGCCTATGAGGGAACATCTGGTGTGGGGTCGACTGCCTAGTCATAAGTACCTCTCCGCCGGCAGCACGGTCATTGTGGAGCCAAGCGAATCACGGACGGTGCCAAGAACTGTTTTGGTTGGGAGGGTTGTGACACCATTGTGGGGCGATGATTGCATTCCAGTGAAGATCATGAATCCCTCGACCAAACCAGTGACTCTGAGACGCAACTGCAAGATTGCTGACGTGTACCCTTGTGTGGCTCTCAAAGACTTTGATACTGACTACCGAATGAATGAATGAATGAATGAATAATGAATAATTATTTTATTTGCGTGTCATGCCACATTGTGGCCCATCCCACATGGGATTATATGACACAGTTACACAAAATATATACATTTTCTTTTTCTTATTTTATCTATACATTTCATTCTTCCTCATCAACCAAGCCTTTTCTAAGAAAGTGGCAAATGCAAAAGTTTCATATTGGAAGAGCCGTATGAATTTTTCAGAGTCTTCCAACCACACAAATTCATTTTCTTTGTCTACCTTATTAAAAAAACTCTGCCTGATAGTATTATAGAACGGACAATTGAATACAAAGTGTGTTTCGTTTTCAACTTCCTTAAGTTCACACAGACTGCACAGTCTATCCTCCTCAGCAGTGCCCACAAATCGGCCTGTCTCAATATGAAGGCCAAGTATGCCAGCTCTGATTTGAGCACATAGAGAGCGCTTTTTCTTAGACAGATTATACAAAACATAATTCTCTGTGCCGTACACATGCTTTATTTCACAGAAGGTGCGAAGTTTTGGTTTGTAACATATATCTGATGCCCATTTATCCTTTACTTTCTGAAAAATAATGTCTTTCACTACACTAATAACTATGAGTTGCTTTCTGTGAAAAACATCTTCCAACCCAGCTCTTAGAAGGACATCATGCATGTCCCTAGCCCATGCTCCGTTTACCATCATATCCCACTCAAAGACCTTTCTAGAGATTCTGTTGGTATTCAGACCCAGTATCCTATTCCAAAGTCGCATCATACACATACTCCAACGTACCTCATTAGGCTCCCACCCCATATCACCCGTGACAGCCAGGATTGGTACAAACTTATGTACGCCCAAAAAGTATCGTATGGCTCTGTTGTGAACAGCCTCACTTTTGGGGTACTGTTTAAATCCCCACACCCCTGCTACATAGTCCAACACTGGGCAAACACAGGCTTGATATAGTTTGGAGTAGGTAGAGAAACCAATATCCTTCAGAGCCTTTGTTTTCCCTATAACACCCCCAAGCGCTCTGTTTGCTGATTCAGCCAAGGTAGTGCCTTTTAGGAAATTCATGTGTTCGTCAAGGACAAGTCCAAGATATTTATAATTCTTTGTATAATTCAACACCTTATCCCCAAATTGAAATGGAAAAACACTTGTACGCTTGGTTGGGTTTTCTTTTCATTTATGGACATTCTCCATTTCCTACACCATTTATCTGCACATATCAACATCTTTTGTAGATCGACTTCTGTTTCTGCCATCATAATGATGTCATCAGCATAAAGAAGAATGCTAATCTCTTCCTCTCCGTACTTGACCCCACACTCCAGCTGTTTGATTTCATTGGCTAAATCATTAATGTACACAGCGAACAGCGTGGGGGACAGAGCGTCTCCCTGTTTGACCCCTGATGGCGTAGGGAACCAGTTGGTTAGGGTGTCATTTAACTTTACACAGGCTTGGGGTGCGCTATAGAGAGAACAGACTGCCTGATAGAACCTTCCATTTACACCCGTTTGAATTCATCTATAGGCAAGGAGGTCTCTGTTGATCAAATCAAAGGCTTTCCGAAAATCAATATAACAGGCAAATGTGGATTTATTTTCATTCAGTCTATTTCTTACTAATGTGCAGACAGTATAAATATGGTCAATACAGGCCCTGTCTTTACGAAAACCATTCTGCTCCTCTACCAACAGCTGTTCCTTTTCCAGACTGATGACCAGACCGACAATGTGCAGTGTTACATCGCTAGGGCTGATTGCCGGACTGACAGCAGCAGTGAAAATAGCTTGACTGTGGACTCTGACTCTCCTCCGCACAGACCTGACTCGGTGCTCTTTGACTTGGGACTACAGGACGTTGACATTGACGCAGACCATCTGTCACCATTCTGGAAGGGGAAGCTGATAGCTCTGTTGGCCAAGTATGAGTCTGTTTTCTCACGCCATAAGCTGGACTGTGGAAAGGCTAAAGACTTTGTCCACCATATTCAACTGAGCGACAGCAAGCCCTTCAGGCTGCCCTACCGTAGGCTTTCTCCGTCGCACTATGAGAAGTTGCGTCAGGCTCTGGATGAAATGGAGGAGCGCGACATAATCAGGAAGTCCACAAGTGATTATGCGTCGCCTCTTGTTCTGGTCTGGAAGAAGAGTGGCGAGCTGCGGCTGTGCACTGACTTTCGCTGGTTGAATGCACGCACCATCAAGGACGCACACCCGCTCCCACACCAGGCAGATACACTGGCTGCTCTTGGGGGCAATGCATTCTTTTCAACAATGGATCTCACCTCCGGCTACTACAACGTCGAGGTGCATGAGGAGGACAGGAGGTTCACTGCTTTCACCTCTCCGTTTGGGCTGTATGAGTACAACAGGCTTCCTCAGGGCCTGTGCAACAGCCCAGCGACATTCATGAGAATGATGATGGCCATCTTCGGGGACCAGAACTTCCTGAGCCTCCTCTGTTACTTGGATGACGTGCTTCGCTCCTAATGAACAACTTGCTTTGCAGAGGCTGGAATTGGTGTTTGAGAGGCTTAAGGCACACAACCTGAAGCTTGCGCCTAAGAAGTGCCACTTCATGCGGCCCTCTGTAAAGTTCCTGGGGCACATTGTGAGCAAGGACGGAGTCTCCACTGACCCAGATAAAGTGAGAGCCATTGTTGAGGTCTCCGAACAGGATTTGATGGTGGATGGCACTGACATTCCCTCCCCCTCCAAGTTAAAGTCCTTCCTTGGAATGGTGGGGTTCTACCAACAGTACATTGAAGGCTGTTCCCGCATTGGTAGGCCCCTGTTTGCTCTGACATCTGGCATGAGGAAGCCACGGCATGCTAAGGGCCGGAGGAGGCCAACCATCACGAGGCAGCTGACCCCTGCCGATTGGACTCCTGAGTGTGGTGAGGCGTTCAGGCTGTTGAAGCAGGCCCTGCTGGATAATGTCACTCTCGCACATCCATACTTCAGTAAGCCCTTCCTGCTGTCTGTCGATGCTTCCACCAATGGGCTTGGTGCTGTGTTGTCTCAGGTGGCTGATGGAGAGGGGGTGGCGCGGCCCATAGCCTTCGCCAGCAAGTCCCTCAACTACGCCCAGTCCAGGTATCCAGCGCACAGATTGGAGTTCTTTGCACTCAGGTGGGCCGTATGTGAGAAATTCAGCCACTGGTTGAGAGGCCATCCATTCACAGTGTGGACTGACACTAATTTAAGGCCAGGGCCAGGGGGAAGATAGAGCCCAGTGTCTATACTGTCCCATTCACAATCCACACAGTGTCTAGCACTGTCCCATTCACAATCCACACAGTGTCTAGCACTGTCCCATTCACAATCCACACAGTCTCTAGCACTGTCCCATTCACAATCCACACATCACAATCCACACAGTGTCTATTCACTGTAAAGGTGTTGACTGAGGCACTTAAATACCCATTACTCTTTTACCTTAATATAACAACTTTTTAGCATGTTGATGGTACAGTAACTTCTAATGGCAGCTCTTCCGACAGCGCCCCCTGAAGGCCTCTTCCTGCACTATGGATTGTTGGTGTCTGCATCCCGGCGTGGCATGCCAGTGTCAAGTTGTAACTCTATATTCTACACAACTCCTTCAAATTAAAAGTTTTCCGCTGACAAATAAACTAAATATTTTATTGTTAAGAACTAGGAAGGGATTCGTAATTAGCTACTTCTCTCACTGAAACAGGTCGAGACAACAACATTTGGGGGTATTAGCAAGATTCAGATTTCGATCCGAAACACAAAATGTCATTACAGTGAATGGTGGTCCCTGGACCCTTGATATGAAAATGGTTGAGGATCACTGTTCTATGGCATCACTCCAATGAAGCACTTTTGAGTCCAGAGTCACACCTTTATTCTTCTGTGTGTACTGCGCCAGCAGAGCTGCTCAGTGGTGAATGGTACAAAATTGTGCTTGTACTGGTCAGATCCCCGTGGCCAACAGCAGAAAATTGTTTGTGCTAATATGTTTACATTTTTCTTTATCTGTGTTCAGCAGTTTGGAGTAACTATAGTTTTACTTCGTTTCGAACTCAAGCTCTCACTAGTGCCTTAAACGCTGCAACGCAGCCCTATGGAAGACTGTTATTTTGCTCCAAAATTACTTTTCATTAAAACCTGACCACCCACCCGTAGGTGGCGTGGTACCCCCTGGGACTGACACGGATCCACGTGACTACGTCACGTCCTGCCAGCCCAGGGATAATCACTCTACGTTTCTTCCACCCGCTGAGAAGACGTGTTTTAGAAAGCTCCACGGTTAACTATGAGTTAGCTCTTTTACATAGCTTTAGATACTAGGCTCGTTCCGTCTGATTTGCCCACCTCAAGAGGGTCGCGTGGACGGGATAAAGCAGGCTTCGGGGACCCGACCCTGTACCCTTCACCCTGCGGCGTCGGAACAAGTCATCTGAAAGCTAAGAGTATCTTCCTTAGTTAACTGTTTAGTGCTACCGCCGTGTAGCTCTGCTAGCTACCGCCGTGTAGTGGTTATACAAAACTGTTAAGCTTTGCATACGTGCAAATAGCTTGTACCACGTAGCACAGGAACAAAGAGGCTAATTAGCCCAGTTGTTACAGATAGCTACCTTGGCACCCGTGCGGGTAGCTTTCGTGTGCTAGGTACTTTAGGCGCCGGCTTTAGAGCGCGCGCGTTAGATAGTTAGCTAGTTGCTCAGTGCAGCTAGCTTGGACTACCTTGTAGCAGATAGTTAACGTGCACACGTGCAGTTAGTGTCTGTGTGCTAAGTACTTCGCGCCAGCTACCCCTGTGTAGGGCGCGCCTTAAGCGAGAGTAGTAGCTAGAAGCCATGCTCTTCAGTTAGCTAGATAGCTAGCTTGCTCCCGTGCAGCCAGTATCTAGTGATGTGTAGCACTCCAGCTCTTACCGCTGCAGGCTTAGCTTGCACGTTAACCCCGTTATTCCTGTTAGCAGAGAGAGGGGGGAACAGCTAGGTGCTGTATTAGCTGTGAGGCTACGCTGGCCGGTTACGACTGGCACAATTAATTTGATGTGTGCATGCCTAAGGGCAGGAGCACGCCGCTCAGGCGTTGCTGGGACCTACATAAATGTAGTGTAGCTTTTACTGGCTTCGGCCCCGAAGGGGGCACTCTGAGATTTTAGCTAGGCGATTCGCTAGCTAGGTGAGCTCGCCCCGCACGTTGTGTGGGCCGCTTCTCTCAGTACTTACGCCATCTTAGCCAGCTTGCTTGTCTGCTAAGTGTTGCTTGCCTCGTGCAAATAGCATCTACTAGATTGTAACTCCCTCTGAGGAGTTTCTTCTGAGATTGACTAGCTTCGCGGGCCGTTGGCCTTTGCTTGCGGTCACGCTTGCACCAGCTTGTGCGCAGGCTTGTGTTAGCGCACGCTTGTCTCTCAGTGCTTATGCTAGCTTAGCTAGTGGTTTCCACGTCTGTTCTCTCGGGTTAACAGGTTGTGGGTATTGGTGCCCCCCCTTCGGGATGGGCTATTGATGCTTACGTTACCATTGCACGTTCGCTAGCCTCCGGGTTGCTTACTGTCTAGCCTGTGCTCTTGCTAACCTGCTAGCTTGCTTAAGCAGTACTCCCGCTATTAGGGTGCGCCCTGCGGGAGCTTGCTATTAGTGGTTAGCTTCCTGCTTCCTCTTGCTACTGAGCAGGGAAGGTCAGGGAGGGGATGGGCCGTGTGTAAAACTACTTTGGCCGAGTATGAATCAGCACGTTAAGTGCGTGTTCTGCCTTGGGCACGAGCACGCTGCACAGGCGCCTTGAACCCTCGGTCTTGTACGCAGCTAAGCTCTTGAGAGCGGACCAAGGTCAGTCCCTGCAGTCGTTTAAGGTGTACGTAGCCGCGATTCTGCTTGCCATAGGGGAATTGAAGGGAGCCCCGTGGGGGCGTACCCTTTGGTCGCGGTGCGTTTTTTCCCCAAATCGGACCTGGTTACGGTGCTGGACGGGCTAACGGGTCATCCGTTTGAGCCCTTGGACACCGCCGATTTAAGGGTTCTGTCTTTAAAGACCGCGCTGCTGCTGGCCTTGTCGTCAGGAAAGAGAGTTGGTGACCTGATTGCCCTCTCGGTGCAGCAGGCCTGTGTGGTTTTGGGAATGATGGGCGCAGGGTTACGTTGCGACCTAACCCGGCTTACCAACCTAAGATTATTAATGTCAGCTTTAGGTCTATGGTCATAGACTTATCAGCATTCTGTCCCCCGCTGTTCAGTTAGAGACGGGTGAGGAGAGACGTTTGCTCATGCTGTGCCCCGTAAGGGCGCTCTCGGCCTATGTGGCCAGGACGCGTTCTTTACGCATTACAGATCAGCTGTTGGTTTGCTTTGGGCAAAGGGCCCAGGGCGGACCCCTTTCCAAGGATCGCTTATCACACTGGATAGTGGAGGCGATCGCGTTGGCATACTCTGCCGTGGGCAAGGTTCCCCCAGAGGGTATCAAGGCGCATTCTACGCGAGGTGTTGCGACATCCTCTGCGTTGTTGCGTGGTGTGTCGGTGGAGGACATGTGTGCCGTGGCCTCATGGTCCTCTCATCACACTTTTGTCAGGTACTACGGTCTCGACGTGTCCGGTTCGCAGTTCGCGCACGCGGTGCTGTCGGTGGCAAGAAAGTAGTATCGTTGCCACTCTAATATGTCATTCGGTTAGGCATAAACGTTGCCATATGGCCGTGGTTCACCGGTGCCTTTCGGGTCGCCCTGTGGGGTGCTCCCGGCAGCAAGGTCGGTTGAATGGAGGCACTAGTGAGAGCTTGAGTTCGAAACGAAGTAAAACGTTTTACGAGTGAGAACGAGAGCTCTCACTACCCAGCCTTGCTGTGTCGATGCGTCACGGGGTGCGTCGGATCTCAGCGGGCTGGAAGAAATTAGAGTGATTATCCCTGGGCTGGCAGGACGTGACGTAGTCACGTGGATCCGTGTCAGTCCCAGGGGGTACCACGCCACCTACGGGTGGGTGGTCAGGTTTTAATGAAAAGTAATTTTGGAGCAAAATAACAGTCTTCCATAGGGCTGCGTTGCAGCGTTTAAGGCACTAGTGAGAGCTCTCGTTCTCACTCGTAAAACCTGGGTTGTAGCACAACCCTAACGTTATACAGTAGTATAGTAACTAGTAATCTAACTCATTACTTTTTCTAATTTAGTTACAGTTACTGCAATGTAAACTGACTAGTGACTAGTTAGTTCAATAGGAGATCATGCACATCCAGAGTGGGAGGTGCTCATCACAGCAAAAAAAATCTAAATATGCTGGATAGAAAAACTCATCAGGATACAGGTCCATAGACGGGGACCACACACTGCACAAATCTACAGGAAGACCGACTTATTTGGGAGGTTCATAATTTATTTGCAACAGATATCAGAACAGCGCGTTTCGCAGATGCGCTTCATCAGGTCCATTCATAAAATGAGGGTGATCTCACACACCAATGGTACCCCTAAATGCATAGCTCAATCAATCAATTAGCACAGGTAGAGAATGAAAAAAGGTAGGAAAACATGTAAAAAAAAACTACAAATATTTGCCAATAGGCTATAAAAACATTTACATGTGACAAATCTATCTATAATAGAGGAATATACAGTATCTATAGGGTATATATTGTGATGGCCCTCTAGTGTTGTCAGGGCCTGTGTGTATGTTTGTCTGTGTTTTCCCCATGTGTCTTCCCTCAGTTCCAGGCAGGAGGAGCATTCTCCAATCAGTACACCAATATACACCAACATAGAAAGAAAATAAGCATCATTCTAAATGCCTTGCCCTGGCATGATCAATATTTCCAAATAGCTGCTTTATGTTCCGCTATGTGCAACTTTAAATTGTGTGGCATAAAAATAATAGCTGCTCAATATTGGTCAGACATGCAAACAAACCAAATGTCAACGTATCAAAATTCGTATCAGATTGTAATAGATGTGCACATTTAGCATACCTGCTCCTTAACTCATTGAGTGCCAGCCACTTTTGGAAAACGGATGCTCCCAGTGCCAGAGTTTCAGAGCGTTTTCAGTGATATCTCGAGGCCCACAGAATATTGTGTGATATTACTATGTAAACACCGAACACGCCCAAAGAACGATGAGACTCTCTTCTATCATCAGCAAAAAAAAGTTTATTGATATCATTTTCCGTTCTTTAGTTATGAGCCGGAGAAGATAGGTTGATTTCAGCAAAAAGAGACGTTTCAAATTAGAAGCTGAGATAATTAGCCTTTTGTGAAATGAAGCATTTCAAGCACATGACTGACTCTGAAGCTAATATTTTCTGATGTAGTCACACCTCAAAAATAATTTCCTTCAATAAAACAGTGAAAACAAAGGAATTTTGTTTGGCAAAATAATATTTTTTAGCTGCAACCAGCAGTGCTGGCCCCTGCGTGCGCTGCTGGTTGCAGCTTCTTGCTGGTCTTGATTTACTGCTGGTGGGCATCAGATATTCTAGCTTGCATTTGCCAATCCTGTCCTGCTGTCTGGGTCTGTCTGGGTCAGTGTTGTATGCCCCCCCCCCCCCTCAACTGCAAACCCCACCTCCGTGGGAGTGTCTCTGGTGGCTCTCTGCTGCGTTTGCTCTGTGCGCTACATCCAGCTTTTTTACAGCGTTCCGCGTGTATTTGTCACCGGCTCCCATGCTTCCAGTTGAGAATAATAACAACTCCACAACTAATCATGCGGATGGGCTATCACAGCGGACACGGAGGGGCTCAATTGTGTCAGCAGATTGGCTGCTGCAGGCACAGCTAACGTTATGCTTCATGCATATCGATGCATACGGATGCGATTTCCGTTTCCCCATGACTTCTTCTCTGTTTTTTCCTCGGCTTTCTGTAATCTGGAGAGCACTGTCGCCACCTAATGGGTCTGTAAAATAGCTTTTACACATTCAACATCCACCATACTTTCACAGGAGATGGATCAGGCTTTAATCCACGTCCCACCGTCAAAAAACGCAATTGACGACTTTAGTCGTTACTATTTGAATTGACGACTATAGTCATCATTGGCACTCAATGAGTTAATATGTAGGAAGTTGATGTGCTTTTTGAAAGCTTTTGGACAGGCGTGCGAGGTGGGGCAAAACGTCAGCCTGTAGGTAAAGTGCTGCCACAAATCAGTACGTCCCTTTGCCACTGGACATTTTCCTCTGCTCTGCCAAGGCTCCAAGGACTGCACTCAGGTTCCTGATGGTCTCCATAGCCTTGTGCTGAGAGAGCCAGCATGTGTCCTTCACTTCCTGGAAATGTTGCAATTAAAGACAATGATTATGAATCTACAGAAGATAACTACTGTACATTATGGCATATACATAATGCTTAGTTATGAATAGACAGAAGATAACTACAATGGTATCAAATTACTATTACCTTTATTTTCAAGTCACTGATACCCAGGGTGGTGGCTGCTCCCTTGAGTGTTGCAGTACGATTTGCACTGTTTCTATATAAATGAAGCTCTTGGCGGCAAGGGCCAGTCTGTGGGCGGCACAAGCCACTGACACAATCTTCGGGGAGCTGTAATTGCTTCGCAACTCCATTCACATGCATTGAATTTAAATAACATTATTTAGTGCCAAACATATAGGCCTACAACAAACATAATTACATATAGGCATAAAATAATTACCCGTCACAACAGTTGCCCCGTCAGTCCTGAGTGCATCATAGAGTCTGTTGGGAGGCCCTTCCTAAAGATCACATTCTTCACAGCTGTCACAACAGTGTCTGCTCTGCCATCAGTAATAGAGACCAGGTCCAGGAATTGATTGAACACATGTCCCTCTTTATCCAGGTATCTGAGAGAAAGCATAAATATTCAGTATTCACAGTTCATTAACGGGACCCAGGATTTATGGGATCCTGACATCAAACAAAAGAAATGTTCCCATACCCCACATGCAAATCAAGTTGCCTGGTCAGACAGATTTTGTGCTCCCATCATCGACTTTTTGGCCCCGGTGCGGTAGCATCAGGGGCCCTATGTTCCCGCATGTCGCCACGACAGATTATACACGTCTTTAGACAAGTAAATGCTCAATGCTCCACACATGGCGGCCGGCCACTAGAGGGCGCCGCTGCCCCAGTGCTGCAGCCAGAGGATCTGTGCACATGCGCTGTTCACTGGGATTCGGGAGGAGGCTGTGGCATGGACATACAGTATAATATGGCCTGAGGGTGGCTATCTCCGCCCAGCAGGGTTGAGTGAAGCCGAAATCCTGCCAGATCAGTGAACCATATTCTGCGCAGTTGAGTTAGAACCTCTGTGAGGTCCCCGCCCCTCTGAACTTTCTTATGTAGAGCTGTTGTTTCTAGATTTGCGCACAGTGCGTTGTGTATTTATATACAGTCTAGCTCTGTAAATATGGCATTTTAAGTTGTAATATTTTTGTCTCGCCAAAAGTAACCATGTAGATTCCCACTTTGAGATCAGTTTATCAAAATGACACCTGTACGGATATCTGAATTTCGTTGTCGGAGATTTCTCCTAGCAGCCAGACTCCGAGGTGCTCTCGGTAACAAACCGTCATACAGGGGGAAATTATTATCCTATGAACTGATCTTTGCAGCTCTGTTGATTAGTAGCATTTGGTTAACGTTATGATTTAATTCATTTTGTAACAAATGTTGGTTTAACAGGTGAAATCGAACTGAACCTTTGGCTATGTTGTAACATTTACTGACTGGGCAGCCCAGTGCTGCTGTCTCTCAGTCGGGTCGTTTGTCTAGGGTGTATTCCCACCTATCTCGTTTGGAGCAGTTGTTCCGAAACAGAGAGCGTTTTCCCCCATGGTGCGGTTTGTTTGGGGGAGTGTGTGAACACAGCAATCGCACTCGGATGCGGGACAAAACAAGCGGACCGAGATCGCCAAGAAAGGGTGGTCTCGGTCCGCTTTAAACAAACTGTTGTGGTTCGTTTGTGGTGAGAACGTGATCCGACCTCGATCCGACACAACTGCAGTAAACACGGCACATTTTTGGATAAACCAGCTGCCGTAGTCAACTGCGCTGTGCGGAATGGCCTGAAGAACAAGCATTTTTATCGTTTAAAAACATCATTCAGATCCTGTTTTGGCGATTGTGAAACTAGCGTTTGTGTTAGCAGAGTGGGTTAATGCAGCAGTTCTCGCGTGCACTCCCAGAGTAGCAGCAAGACCGAGGAAATAAATGTAAATGTGGAGCAGTTTCTCTTTCTCTCTCTCTGTCTGGTTCTTTCACACACACGGAGCTGATTATTGATAATGACACAGGGTCAGAGACACACACACACATCAGCTTTCCGTGCATGTCATTGGCTGTCATCACCTGTGTTGCATTCAGGTAACATCCTAAAGTACAATGCTATACAATTGAGAGCATACCTCTCCCAGATATCAACAGTTTGCATGGATAAACTGGGGGATTTCTACATCATCACATCAGCAGTTTGAACTCGATCAACTTATCTGGTCTCCATAAATAAATAAAAACAAGTCGTGGTAATCAGAGCCAGCCTTCTCTGTGATAAGATGTCTGGTTCAATCAGACAATCAGAGTGATTGCATGTCTCCCTCGAAATGTCCGTAGGCTATTATTAAATTATTTATTAATATTTTATTCCTGACAGGACAGGTGTTCATATGCGTAATCGTCTGAAGTCTCCGTGATAGTAATAGCAGACGTTGCGAGGGTCTTTGATCTTCTATCTCCAAATTCCCGATAGATAGCCTAAATAGGCAATCTCCCGATCCCTCCCTCTTTCTTTCTCTCTCTCTCTCTCCTTGCATGGCGCACGCCCGACATAGCCTAATGTAGGTCTAACAAAACGCAGTCTTATAATCATTATAGAAAATCTCTGGGAATTATTTTTTCCATCCTGGGAGGCTATTAGCCTATCAGAGTGTCTGCTGGCCAATCCAGGAAGTTTGGCAATACTATTTGGATCGTTTGATTTGTGGCTGTGTGAACAGAAACGAATCAAGGCATAAATGCAACAATTGTAGCATGCTTTAATACCAAAAATAAAACCTCCAGTGTCTGTATAAGCTAACAGTTAGACCCGGGAGTTAACATTATAAAACATATTTCCTGGCATATGCAGGTAGTTGGAAAACCTGGTAAGTTCTGAAAATATGTGTCTATTATTGTGTTATTCCAGCTATCGTTATCGGTTGTTAGGTTATAGTAATATTAAGCCGTCAAAAACCGGCAAAACAGCCGGTTAACACAAGTGGCTAATGCTAGTCTGCTTCCATTAAAACCATTGTGTATTAAAATAAACGATAATGTAGCTGAAGTAACTAATAAAACACATTATTTTCTGAACTTACTTCAGTCCCCAACCAACTTTGCGCACCTTTCTCAAAACAATGTCCTTTTTATTTATCCATCGATATACAGTCTGGTAGACAGATCAAGCAGTGTCTTCCTTTTGTTTTACCCATGGTTTTACCAAGCAGTGTCTTCTCTATGTAAAATAGATGTATAAGGTGAAGAGCCTGTCCAGCCAATGACGGCTTGAGACTGGCTGCCACAGCTGTCAATCATCCCTTTTTATATGTCAAATAACTACCGTAAATTCCGGACTATAAGGCGCACCGGTATATAAGCCGCGGGACCAAAATTGACTATTTTTTTCTTATATAAGCCGCACCGGTCTATAAGCCGCGGGTGTTTTGATGTTTAATTACCATATGAAAGGGTTCGTGCACAGAGAGGAATGTCGGGAAAGAGATGGCTGTTTGGGGAAGCTCCCATTTATTAACATTTCAACAAAACAAAACAAAAGTCAGGTCACTAATCCCCAGACAAAATCACACAACAATAGGCTATATGTGCAGCAAACCTGTAACCAGAGAAGTCAAGTCACTAATCCTCGTCTTCCTCTTCTTCCTGCGTACTGAAACCACCAAAGTCCTCATCTTCAGTGTCGGAAACGAACAGGTTCAGGGTGGCTTCGTCAACCACTCTCCTCTCTCCTTCATTGTCACTCAAAACCAACGAACTCCTCTTCGTCACTGTCGGCATCGAACAGCCTCTGAAGCCTCTGACGGCCCTCAGCGCCAGCTGTGGCGGCGTCATCCTCTTCATCCCGCAGCAGTCCAGCGTTTTGGAACCCGTTGGTGATTGTGGATGCTTTTATGACCTCTGAAGGACTTTTTGGTCTTCTTGCACTGAGACAGTTCCTCCTGCTGCACCGTCCAACGCCTCACCATTGACTCATCGATGCCCAGGTTACGCGCGGCTGCTCTGTTTCCCTCTTTTAATGCGAGATTGACTGCTTTCAACTTGAAAGCTGCGTCGTGTGAATTTCTGTGTACCTTCCCCGGTTACATGCTGCCACTCCGACGTGCTGCCACTCCGACGTTCTGCCACTCCGAAATATCGGCACTCCGAAAGGGGGTCTATATTCCCCGTTTTTCACTAACCTCTCCCAACCCCCACGCCAAACCTAACCTCCCCCTATGCCTAAACCTAACCTCCCCCAGACCCTAACCCAAAACCTAACCTCTCCCACCCCCACGCCTAAACCTAAGGTCGGCATTGCGGCTTCTAAGGTGAACGACCGCCAGTCCGAATGATGGAAGTTAACGTTCGGAGTGGCAGCATGTCGGAAAGGCAAAGGAACCCCACCTTCCCCATGGTAAGTGAGAGTGTTGCTTCTACTGCTCGTCTTGTTGTGAATATTCCTTGATCTTCCTTTGTGTGAATTCGCCGAAGTTTGTGATTTTCTCCTGGTAGTCGGGGGAGGGAGTTGATGGCCGAGTGGCCGTTTGCTTACCGTAATTACCATATGTAAGTGGTCACGCACAGAGGGGATTGTCGGGAAAGAGATGGCTGTTTGAGGAAGCTCCCATTTACCGTATTACCGTAACATTTCAACAAAACAACATAACACAACACCACCGTTGTTTATTTTTACAGTGCACACAGTGTCCGCGGTGTGGTGAAAAGAGGGCAAGAGAGGAAATTAAAACAGAAGTGGATTTATAGTTAGAAAGAGTGCTAAAAAAGAGAGATTTTATTTGTATTTGTATTTTTTTTTTTCTGAAAAAATCCATAGATAAGCCGCACCGTTATATAAGCCGCAGGGGCCAAAAAACGGGGAAAAAGCCGCGGCTTATAGTCCGGAATTTACGGTACTTAAAAACAAACTGATCAGAAAAATGACCACTTGCACAGGCATTAGCATGATAATAACTATCTAAAATGATACAACCCACCTTTGGAAAAAATGGGTGACAATACCATGCACCGAGGCTATGCCAGGTTTCGACCTGGCCTTGTTATTGTTGATGAGAATCGACTCTTCTATTACTTCTGCTATGATCTCAAGCATCTCATCAATAATTTGATGACACCTATAATTATTCCTCCCGTCAATCTTGACATTGGGAAAAGGCAATAAAAGGGTTTTGGGGAAAAAAAACATTCATATAATGTAAAGACTGAATTTAACCTTTAAGAAATAATTGGTATGTGTCCTTTACCTTTACCTTTAACTCTACTTTAACTGAAGTAGTGGCACCCTAAAAGCTCAGCCAGGCTCAAAAGCTTTGGGTAGTTGGTGTGGTGGGCCAGTTCATTCTTTACCAGCCAGTAAACCGACACACCACTGCCTCATGTTCCAGATTGAGAGTTGGCTCAAAGGAATCCATCACTGAGTAAATGACAAACTGATTTGAATATACTGGAGTTATATATTACCAGGTAATAACATAACTTAAAGAGCTTAACTTTATTTTTTTTACCTTCCAGATGCAAGAGTTGCCTGGGACCTGCTGCTGTCTTGGTGGTGCTCTGTCATGATGTGCCACTCCAATCTTTTCTGTACATTACTGCACCAACCTCAACAAAAGGAGCCTTCATTCCACAGCCTCTCTTACAACTACAGTACCAGGCTTGTGCTGCCTGCACAATCGACAAAACATGCCTAAAGAGCAATTGTTTGTCAAATTTGCTAAATAGCCACACATACAGTATATACCTGATTATAAAAAAGACAAATAAAAACATTATTTCTGATTATTTATTCATTTCTGACATGATATCACAAATTATGCAGATTAAATTTACCATGCTGTGTGGTACAGCCATAACTTAAATTGAGGCATCTGTAACGTTATTGCTAATATACTGTAATGTTACCTCTGGTCCAGACTGCGCCTCCTCAGGACGAGGCCTTTTCTGCCTCTGAAAATACTTTTCAATACTCATCTGGATTGTGGGAGCAAACATCAGAAAGAATAAACGTTGTCCACAAGCAGTCAGATAAGTAGCTCATTATGTACAGCGTGCTAACCTCGACAACCCAGCTATTAGCTGAAATTAAAGGTTAGCTTACTAGCTAGCTCCCTACATACCTGCTAATTACGCAACGTTACTTTACCGTATTTAAGAGTTTGGTTGTCGAGATTGACATCATAGAATGATAACGTTACACTACACTTAGCCCACTTATCTGAGTTACGTTAATGCATGCGTTTTTGGACAAATTCGTGCAGTGTTTTCATGATACTAACCTTCGTGAAGTCAATATAATTTATTTCTTCTCTGCGGGGAAAAGTAGTCTGGCTTGGAGGGAAGTCCAGAGAGAAAAGAAAGACATGGAGAAATATCTTCCACGATGTTGTGGCTTGACCCCGGCCGCCCTACTCTGCCTCTTATAATTGACCCTGATATTTTACCTTAAACAATAATCATGCATCATGCCTAATCCCAACCAATCATCACTCAGAGAATTGGTTACAGAGAGGAGGGGGTACAGTATAGCCACTTCTTAACATGCAGTGGAATCCGTATTATAACCTGCTCCTAGCCGGTTGGCCTGCATGTTAAACAACAATTAGCCGGCCTACGCGCCCCGCGAGTCCGTATCTTATCTACCTCGACCGCCGGTATAAGATCCGCTTCCACGCAATTGCAGCTCATGTTAAACAGTGGCAGGTCATTATCCGTCTGAGTGGGCGGGTGTGGCTCTTCGTGACTCACTTCACGTTCACTAGTTTATTAATTAATGAATCGTTCGGGCAATCGCTTATATCAACGAGCAAACTCACGGTTTCCTCAAGTGCTGCAAAAAGGGCTTGAATTGTTTGGCCAACGCGCTTCAGCTGCAGCCAGGTCCAGTGCATCAGGAGGGATGCTTACTGCTGCGCTGCTTGCTTGCTCCCATGTCAGAAAAGCCTAACTTTTGTGGGGAGAAATACATTGAAAACTAGTCAGATATGACTTGAAATGCCACTTGTAAAATAAATCACCCACAGTGATTGACGACAGTCCGAGCACTATTTTGACTGGGCGGCTTTATGTAGCCAAAGGCGAAGCGCTCATTTTTGGCACATTGCCACCCCTCGTTGGAATGGACTCCGTTAAAACGGCACTTTTTTTGAAGTCTCCAGATTTGTCGCTAACGTGATGCAGCCAATTCTATTGTGTGGCAGGCAGTGTTGTGTGACTGTGCCTCTCCACTGCGTAGAGGATAGGAGCTGACTGACTGATAGGCTATCAAACTTTTGTGGGGAGAAATACATTTAAAACTAGTCAGATATGACTAGTTGCCACTTGGAAAATAAATCACCCACAGTGATTGACAACGGTGTGACCACTATTTTGACTGCCTCATAGCTAAAGCTGTTTCCTATCACATTTCTTGTTTTCGATACATGCTACCGCGAAAAAATGGCTCATATCCAGTTGTTTCTTAACAAAGACCCCTCATGTTTAGAAAGGCAAAACCTGAAAATATCCTGTTCTCTCTAGCTGGACTTGATCCAGAGTTCATGTTTAAAAGGCACTTATGAGTCCTTTGTCCTGTGTGCGAGAGAGAGAGAGACACACACAGCAGGGCAAGTTGGAGTTGAGTGAGGGGGGGGGGGGGGACAGTCAAAATCTGTTGTGGTGGACAACATTTTGATATGGCGTATACCGCCACGAAAGGATCAATGTATGGGAAACACTGGTAATTACTGAAAATTACTTTTTGAGACAAGTAACTAGTAACTGTAACTAACGACTAGTTTTCAGTAACTTGGCCAACACTGGTGTTCAGCCTTGCAAAGGAAACCTGTCCTGTTCTGGCTCATTTCGAGATCCCAGAAATGAATGTCAATGTCACACATGCATGCTCTGGCACATGGGGAGCGAGCGGTACCTTCCACTTAACAGGATGAAGTGTCCTGTGACACAGGCTTAGTGCTGCTGTAGGGAGCTGGTGACTGACAAAGTGCTAACAAGACATTTTGCTCAAAGACTGTTTCACAAAGGCAAAGCGACTGAAGGGCATTCAACTTTTCTAAAGTTTCAGTCGGTTACCAGCGTGTGTGTGTGTGTGTGTGTGTGTGTGCGCGTGTGTGTGTGTGCGTGCGGATGTCCTGCATTATTTATTTGCCCTCATTAAAAGTAATCAATTGAAACTGGCATTGATGTAAAGGTCTTTATTGGGCTTTCAGGAATCCGTCACGCTAATGTAGCGTGTGCTTTCTAACCCTGCATGATTGTTTAATTCCATGCAACGCCCGAAGGAATGGAAATGTGTTTATGCTGACCCATCGGCGCTAAGCGTGTTTATGCTGACCCGTCGGCGTGAAGCATCCCTCACAGCGCTGGAATTTCAGAAGCCAAAAGGTTTTGGAACAAAACCATATTGGCACATCTGTGGAAAATACACCGCTGTGGTCTTCCTATTCACCTTATGTTCAGACCTTACAGTGGGCCAAATTCTTCCGGGTCCTGTTAACACTTCCGGCGGTCACGGCGCAAAATAAGAGAGTTGTTTTTGGAGCGGACAGTGCAGGGGGTAAAATAAAGAACGTAGCTATACTACTTTGAGCTCGGTACACAGCAAGCAAGCAAGTATCCACTGTTAGCCAGGTCAGATAACGTTATCGTCAACAATGACAAGCACTTTCTTGTAAAACATACCTGGACTCCAACAACAAGGGCGTCAATTCAGTATGGCAAGCTATGGCAGCCGCCATACCTTGGCTTCTAGCTAAATTTGAGAGAGAGGGAAGGAGATAGCGAGGGGGAGAGACAAAGGGAAGATGTGCACGGGGAAAAAACTTATTAAGCTTAGGACATAGGAAGGCAGCGCGAAGCGGAGCTCTGCAAACCGGGGGCGCACACCCCGCTCGGGCGCTGCTCAGAGGACCGCTGTTTACATAGTACAGTGAATGGCCCATGATAAAGTCAATGAAACGCAATTAAAAGTCAATGGAATGCCATTACGTTCAGTAGACTGAGCCCCGTGCGTTGCGCTCCACTCTCTCTTTCTCCTCCCCTCTGCTCTCTCTCTCTCCTGCTCTCTCATAGATGCTGAAGAAGGATCTCCTTACTTGCATCATTCTACCAATCAGTTGTTTGTTAAGCATCAGTAGCTACCTTGCAAAGTCTTTCTTGACTGGCGGTTATAGTTTGTAGACAGAGTTACCGTATCCAGGGGCAGCTGGTGCATTTTTGTCCAGGGGGCTATATAGCCTATTACCAAAAATTGGGCTGGGTGATCTGGTTGAAATCAATATCATGATAATAATCATGAGGGTTTTCTTGATATCATTACTGTTGTTCATGCTAGGTTATTTGGAAATAAACACTCCAACAACAACAATAAAGTGGCAGGGATGATTACCATAGGGATAATTACCATAGTGTAACACAGCTGTTTACAGATAGCCTATTATTGTTTTTACTGCTGTAGTGTGTCTGTTGGTCATGTTTAACACAGAAGTACATTAATGTAACTGCTTTTGCAGGCTAAACATTAATATTTTTAGAGGTTAGGGTTCCTTGTAGAATTAACAGCATTCATTTTTATGCACAGCCTGTGAGTCAGTGAAGCAAATCACAAAAAAATAAAATAAAAAATGTAACACTACATGTAGGCTATATCATTCACTGGAATTTAAAAAAGTATGTTTACTATACATGTCACATAACTGAATTGCATATAGAAATAACTAACCAAAATTGACTATTACACAACCGATTTCACAACAAAATTCCACGAAGGGGGGGGGGGGGGGAGACCCCCCTTGCCATGATGCAATGTGCAATAATTATTCAATACTGCAATTTGTGCAATAATCCAATGTGCAATAATCATCCACACTGCTATGTGCAATTTACTAACTTCAACTTACTTATTGCATTTTACTATAGTAATAGCAACATTAATAACCAGTAATAATGGTAATAATAACCATTATGGGGCCCGTTCTCTTCAACCTTTATATGCTCCCTCTAGGCCTAATTATGCAAAAAAACAAAGTAGCCTATCATAACTACGCAGACGACACTCAGTTGTATATAACTCTTTCCTCAGCTGACTATGCCCCCATATAATCATTGTGCCAGTGCATTGATCAAATAAATAACTGGATGTGCCAGAATTTCCTACAGCTAAACAAAGACAAAACAGAGGTGATCGTCTTTGATCGACTTTAACTCCCACATTAAGTCAATCAGAAAATCAGCTTTTTATCATCTTAAAAATATAGCAAGAATTAGGGGATACATGTCCAGACAGGATCTAGAAAAACTAATTCACGCCTTCATCTATAGTAGGTTAGACTACTGCAATAGCCTTTTCTCTGGTCTCTCCAAAAAAGAACTTAGGCAACTTCAACTCATTCAGAATGCTGCTGCTAGAGTTCTAACAAAGACTAAGAAAGCTGATCATATCACTCCAGTTCTTAAGTCCTTACACTGGTTGCCAGTGTGTCATAGAATAGATTTTAAAATACTGTTATTAGTCTATAAATCACTTAATGGCCTAGGCCCAAAATACATAGCTGAATTGCTCCCACGCTACGAACTCTTAGGTCAACAGTGTCCAGCTTATTAACTGTCACTAGGATCAAATCAAATCATGGGAAGGCTGCATTTACCCACTATGCTTCTGCTAGCTGGAACAAATTGCCTGAAGACCTCAGATCTGCCCCAACCTTACTTACTTTTAAAAATAGACTAAAGACTTTTATGTTTACCGTCGCTTTTAACTGCTGACAGCTACTATGCAAATGAGGTCGCTATGTTTCTAGATTACGTGTGGCGTGAGGCAGCGTATCTGGTCTTCATCTTGAAACTAGGTCGAGACCATCATTTCAATCATGAGAGACCAGAAGGTAAGGTTAATCAGCAAGCTTTATTAAAGTATGGCATGACGATAGGATTCATGGCCTGAAGCGGTATGGCATTAATTCTGATGGCGTGGCAGCATGGCAACTGATTCTTTGGCGTAGTGACTCCGTGGCAAGATGCCTCTCTTCTTGAGGCGGGAGGGCATCTGCTCGGAGAACCCCCCAAAAGAGAGAAACCTGAAAGGCCAACCGGTCTGCTCGCCTCGCGATGCAGCGGGCGCTGGGCGGAAGGCGACGCTTGTCGCCAGCCGGTTGGCTCGGCAGCACGGCGACTTACGGCATAATTCGGCGTTGGCATAGTTCGGCGTTGAACCCCCCCCCAAACTGACTGACTACAGGCTGCTCGGCACCTAGAACACTTGCGGGCTGCTCGGCACCCAGAACACTTCGAGTCGTCTGCTGAGGTCTTGCTGGATTGGTTATGTGACTACAGGCTGCTCGGCACCTGGAACACTTGCAGGCTGCTCGGCACCTAGAACACTTCGAGTCGTCTATTGAGGTCTGAATTAGTGAAGCTGCCTCAGTGTTGAGATTTGGATTGAGCCCCCTCGGTTTTGAGATTTGGATTGAGCCCCCCCCCCTGACTACAGGCTGCTCGGCACCTGGAACACTTGCAGGCTGCTCGGCACCCTAGAACACTTTGAGTAGTCCAGGGGTCTGGATTAGTGGGGAGACTACGGGCTGCTCGGCACCCGGAACACTTGCAGGCTGCTCGGCACCTAGAACACTTTGAATAGTCTGCTGGGGTCTGAATTAGTGGTGTGACTACAGGCTGCTCGGCACCTAGAACACTTGCAGGCTGCTCGGCACCTAGAACACTTCGAGTAGTCTACCGTGGTCGGAATTAGTGATTTGTTGCGGGCTGTTCAACGCCGAGCACTTGCAGGCTGCTCGACACCTGGAACGCTTAATCAATTAGATCGACGAATTAGTGACGCTGCCTCAGTGTTGAGATTTGGATTGAGCCCCCTGGGCAGACAATATGGCGGCCTGCTCTGGTCGGACGTAGGCCGCGTGGGCTGACGAGGACCAGCGGCACCGCCACGGCGTCTTACGACGCCCCCCGGGCGTGGCAGCAGCGCTACGCAGGCGCTGGGTGATCGACCAATCTGGCGCGGTGACTTAGCAAAACCCCCCGAGATTGACAAGTGCTGGCCATGTGTTTGTGAGCAGTAATGTGCTCGCTTTCCGTGCTGTTCTGGGACGGTTTATTTACGTTTTATGCGTCGACTAGCCAGTCGGAGAATGGAGTTATTATGGCACTAGCGGGTGCCTGCGCGAAGTGAGCAAATTTATGATGCACTTCTGGAAGCACTGCAATAGCTGCTTGTATGTGTTTTAGATCTATTTGTTGTGTGGTTTTATTTTATTTTAATTCTTTCTTATTGTGCTGTCTGTGTTTGTGTACGTATTTTATGTGGACCCGAGTCTGGAATAAAGTTTATGTATATGACTTTAGCGCCCCCTTGCGTTATAACTTCGGGGAGAGCGCTGGAAGGGAACACTTGTTCCGCGCTCCGCCGACTTACTCCGGGGCATTGCTACTGCTGGACGGTGACTTTAGACTCTCCCCTGCGCAACGAGCGACTTGCGGCGGCTTTACTGCTGGCACTATAATTTCGGGGAGACCAGCACCAATGAAATGCGATGAAAGGGTGCTACTGCGCGGGTTTGCCTTTGCCATGCTGCTTAAGGCGGTTGCGTTTTTGGAACGTCCGTTTGAAGACGATGGATTTGGTTCCGGCTTCGTCACCGGCCATGACTCCGCATTCAGCTTAATCAGAGACGTGACTTGATTTCGGCCTAGACAGTGGCACTGGGTTTGATTTCCGGTTTCGTCGACAGCGAGACTAAGCATTCAGCTTGTAGTCGGAGACAATGAATTTAATTTCTAGCCCCCTCAGCCGTGTTGTGTTGCGAGGACCAGAACTTTTGAGGCGGAGGACACCCCTTGCGCGGCGGCTGATGTGGCCGTGCCGATCCTGAAGGAGTGGCCGGAATAGTGCTCCGCTGGGAGGTCGCACATCTGGAGGGTCCGCTTGAGGTGAAGAGTGAACCAGGTTCTTGTCATGAGATGGTGGGGTGAGATGAAGGCGCCGCCGTAGGCTCTGGCTGTGGAGCTGGCCAGCCCCCCCCCTGATGTAGGACTGAGCGGCGTGGAGTAGCTGGGTGAGGCGGGGATCGTGAGGGAGTGCCGGGGGCCTAGGACGTGGGTCCGGACTCATGAGAGGGTGAGGGCCGAGAACGGGGGAAGCGGCATTGGAGACGGGTCGGCTGCCGGATGGAGGTTTCGGAATGCGTCAGTACGATGAACACAGCCAACCACTGTCCAATGCAGCAATTAACATAATGGCTGTCTCCTTAGGTTTAGTGCTCATGGCCTGTTGAGCCGAGATGTCATTGACCGAATATGACATTTGAATGGTGCAGAAGACCAATGTCCCATTGCTTTGAGAATAGATGCTGAGACGTCTCAGCTGCAGGGGTAGACGTGCCAGTGCAGGAGTGGAGAGAGCAGCTGACGAGGGAGTCCTCATCATTTGCAGCGGAGACGGCGGCGGGAGGTCGCCTTCCCTTCGAACTCAAGTCAGGAACAGAGTTAGTCCTGCCCCACGTCAGGATCTCATGCGGTATGGATCTTAGAGGATGGACAGATCAAGTATTAGTTTGAGAGATAACAGTTGAGCCTTTAGCGTCCCTGTCTGTTTAAAAATAAAGTGAATAAGAAATAAGTATTTTGTCACTGGTTGGGACAGCAATGGAATATTTAATTATGTCAAATAAAATCAACCCCCCAAACATATGCTTAGGCAATCGTCCTTACGAGAACTTGGCTGAAGCTGAGAGATTAGTGAACTCGATAATCCTCAAATATTTCTCACCAAAGGTTCATGCAGATTTTTCTTTATTTTTTATAATAATATAAAAGTACCAACCAAATTTTACGGACTCAAGACTATATCGACACATCTTAATTGTTACTGTAAATTCAATGTGAAAATAAAGCTTATCCCTTATACCCGCAGCAATGATGCAAGTCCTTACTTTATATTTTACCAGCTGCTTCATATTACTTTGATTAAATGGTTTGATCAGAATTATTTAATGCTTACTAATTTCCCGAATACATAACGAGGCACTTTATCCATCTATCTATCCTTTTATAGGCAGAAGTTATTTTCAAAGTTTCATTTGAAAAACAATTTATGAAAATCAAGCACTTCCAATAAGTATATTGATATTAATTAATACACAGGACAAGATGTTACTATCCCTTGTGCCAAAACCCGAGGAAAAACACATTTAGAAGCCCAATCCAGAATAAAACAAGCTAACAGGCTAACAAACTAATAAACAAGACACAAATCACTAGTTACCTACCCTAGCCAACAGCAGTATGAAGCATGTCATTGGGGTTTTCAAGTGGGCACCTTCCTTCACCGACGTTTCGTTAAGTTAGGCCCACGACACCTCAAGAAGGCTTAACGGTGTAATCCAGCGTCCTGGAAACACCCCCCTCCATGCTACCACCGCACAACTGCATATTACCTCACTATCTAAGCCTAGCTATCCAGGTCGGTTCGGTATGACATTCCTGACTACACCACCACTGTCAATGATTCAGCCCTGTTGATGCGGACCGTTAATCATGACCAACAACAAACAATCCCTAACTACACCACCACCATCAATGATTCAGCCCTGTTGATGCGGACCGTTAATCATGACCAACAACAAACAATCCCTAACTACACCACCACCGTCAATGATTCAGCCCTGTTGATGCGGACCGTTAATCATGACCAACAACAAACAATCAATCTGACCTTAGCGAGCTCCCCAGCTAGCATGTTTCCTCCTTATCCACAGCCATTCACTTGCTCGTTCTGCTGCCTGAGACATGTTGCTAACCGCAAGTTTCAGGCTCCGTCCCCGAATGCCCAACTCAGTAAGGCAATAACGGACTTTGCCACAAAACCACGGCAGCCCACCTCTACAGGCGCACTCGAGCCCTCCAACCTCGCTGCTCTGCCTCTGCTGCCATTTCAGCATACCTAGCTTTCTTGCGCTCATAAGCCTCCTCAACTCGATCTTCCCACGGGACTGTGAGTTCGATAAAATAAACTCTCTTCTCTACCTCAGACCACAGTAACAAGTCCGGACGTAGCCGGGTGCTAACTATATATGCTGGGATGACTAGCTGTTCATTCAAGTCAACCCTCATTTCCCAGGCTCCACCTACACTTAGCTGCCCTAACTTGTGCCTGACCTTAATTGGTCTAATCTTTTCTCCCTCACGTACAAATTTGATCTGTCTAGTCTCTTTGCTAGCAACTAGAGAATTTACTTCTAGCCGCTTTTCCTCAACTGCAGCTGCCAAACATTTGAACACCTGGTTGTGACGCCAGGTGTATCGCCCCTGGGAGAGACTGACCTTACACCCTGACAGTATATGCCTCAATGTACATACACTAGAACACAACGGGCAGGCACCATCCTCGCCCAACCACTGATTTAAGTTCTGGGGAGATGGCAGCACATCATAAGTAGCCCCTAGAATAAATCTAATTCTGCTGGCCTCCATGCTCCACAACTCTCTCCACTTCAACTTTCTCTTCTCTACACTCTCCCAGTTCACCCACTGTCCTTGCTTTGCCTGCGACACTGCCTTAGTACATCTTACTGCCTCCTCTTGCCTATGTACTTCTTCAACTACCATCTTCCTCTTTTCTATTACTGATGCCTTGTTCCACACAGGTTTCCCTATGCACAACCCTAAGCCTCCACGCCCATGCTGCACCTGACCTATGATATCCCTGTGTCTAAGAGCTGACTGTGCTTGCTGTACTGCCTCCTTTGGGTTCCACTTCCTCCCTGTTTTAACTGTGGGCGCTACACTCCTAACCACTGGATCCTTTGACTGAGTCAGAGTCATTTCCAGTCTAACCTTAGCACACTTGAACTCCTCTGTCAGGCTAGATAATGGCAATTCCAATATGCCTTTCCCATATAAGGCTACACTGCTTAGGCAGCGTGGGACTCCGAGCCATTTTCTAATGAATGAGTTAATCATCCTTTCTAGCTTTTCTACCTTTGAAAGGGGAACCTCATACACTGTCAGTGGCCACATCAACCGAGGCAACAATCCAAACTGCAAACACCACAACTTTAACTTTCCTGGGAGCCCTGACTTGTCTATACTTGAAATACCTTGAATCATTTCCTGCCTCACCTCCTCAAACTGTCCCTTATCACTGAGACTTGCATCATACCATCTTCCCAAACTCTTGACTGGTTTCTCTAACACTGTAGGCACCACCTCATCATTTATAACAAACTTCTTACCTACTACCCTCCCTTTAATGATTGAAATACTCCTGGACTTACTTGGCTTCACTTTCATTCTAGCCCACTGCAGATTACTATTTAACTTATCCAACAATCTGCTAGTACATGGAGCGGTTGACGTCATAGTCGTCATGTCATCCATGTATGCCCTAATTGGAGGGAGCCGCAGCCCTCCCTGCAGCCTTTCTCCACCCACTACCCATTTTG
The DNA here is from genome assembly GCF_964638095.1 of Poromitra crassiceps. NCBI lineage: Eukaryota > Metazoa > Chordata > Actinopteri > Beryciformes > Melamphaidae > Poromitra > Poromitra crassiceps. Next base: position 93,681,518 of record NC_139624.1, on the reverse strand, counting down.
AAGCCCTAATAATGATCTCCATTGCCATGGTAAAAGCTAATGGGGAAATTGTACACCCTGCCATAATGCCTATCTCCAGCTGCTGCCAAGCTGTAGTGTACTCTGCTGTGGTAAAGCAGAGTTGAATATCTAAGAAGTAGGCTTTAACTAAGCTCTTTATACTACCTGGCACTCTAAAGAAATCAAAGGCCTCCCATAACAGACTATGCGGCACTGACCCGAAAGCATTAGCCAGGTCCAAGAATACTACATGCAGGTCTCTCTTCTCACGCCTAGCTGACTGGATTTGGTGCCAGATCATGCTGGTGTGCTCTAAGCACCCGGAGAAGCCGGGAATTCCAGCCTTTTGCACCGAAGTATCTATTAGCCTATTCTTTTCTAGATAACTAGACAGCCTCTGTGCCACAACACTAAAGAAAACCTTCCCTTCAACATTAAGTAGACTGATAGGTCTAAACTGACTTATCTCTAACGAGTCCCTTTCTTTAGGAATGAAGATTCCCCCTGCTCTACGCCACGCCTTAGGAATAACCTGCTTCTTCCAGACTACCTTCATCAGCTTCCATAGAAACTGCAACACATCTGGAGCACTCTTATACAGCCGGTAGGGGACTCCATTAGGACCCGGGGCTGAAGAGGCCCTTGCACGTCTCACTACTTCTTGAACTTCTTTCCACCTTGGTGGGCTATCATCACACTGGCTCTCTATTTCACCAATAGGTGGAATATCAGCTGGGACTGTCATCTCTCTAAACCTTTCCCTATCTTTGTGAACCTCCTCCAAATATTCCTCAAGCTTCTGCTTAGGTACCATAAGGCTACCATTATTTTCCTTACTAAACAATGACTTCACAAATCTAAATGGATCCTTATAGAATGCTATTCTAGCTCTCTCTTTCTTTTTCCTATTTTTCCTAATGCGCTCTGCTCTTCTTAAAACTGCCAACCGATCCCTCACATCTGACTGCAAGCAATCAATGCCTTCCTTCTCAACCTCTGTAGCTTTTCTCCACTGCCTCTTAAGCTGTCTTCTCTCCTGGATAAGTCTATCTATCTCTTGTTGGCGCCTAGATTTAACTACCTCACCCTCTAGTTTCTTCCTTTTCTCAAAGACGCCAAACCTTTCCTTACCATAATCATAAATACAATCTCCCATTTTCTCCAACTTACTCTCAGCAGTTCCTTTAAGCTTCTCTAACATCCTAACCAAATCACTATTGATATCTTCCCACTTCCTACTTTCCGCTGCACCTGGCCACTTAACTCTAGGCTTCTGACCGCTAATCTTCTCCCTTTTTGGCTGGCTGGCCTCTCTGCTTTCCTCGGTGCTAGGACCTGCCTCAACATCAGGGGTGCTGATGTCCTGCGAGCTGTGGGTTACTTCCTGTCGCTGGACTTCACCCGACTGACTTGATAAACTTCTTAAGAAATAATTATCAATGCGGGGTCCCTGTGTTCCCTCTACCAAGCACCTCTTCCTGCCTTGATGGATTCTAAGGCCCCTCAAAGTTGTTACCTTCTAGATAAAGCATATTCCTGAACGTGATGGTTAAGATCAAGCATTTCCAACTTAATCGCTGAAATTGAGCTGTGCACCACCCACTGAGTGATTTGCATTGATGTAGTTACAATAGAACGCCACCAGAGTGCACCGGGGCTCAGCTAGAGGCACGAGATAATATAGCAGAATGAGGCTACATCATGCCAGCGTCGTGGTGATGAATACCTGCCAGTAAACATCGGTGATATTGCCGAAATCAATCTGTTAGCAAACAGATCGACATGCCAACATAGTAGCTTATCCACCAGGCTACATGAAATGATGATATATGCTTGATTGAATACTCAACTTTAGGACAACGCAGGCAACTCCATTTCCCAGCGTCCTTGTCGGTGAGGTGACGTCACTCGGGAGGGCCCCCGCACGCCGACGTTGGTGCTAGCTAACGTTAGCTGCTAGCAGCAGTAGCCGACAGCCCTGGCTTGGCTTTAATGAAGAAACTCAGCGATGGGACTACATTTCCCAGCGTCCTTATCGGTGAAGTGACATCACTCAGGGGCACACTCTGGCTGCCGTAGTGATTAGCGATAGCTTGCTAGCAGTAGCATAGCCAGCAGCCATGGCCTGAAGCCGTTCCCTGTGGGAGACGGAGCCTCCAAAACCCGGAGGCGGACGTGCCTCCCACTGGACGATCGGCGCGGCAAGAACAGACCGGTCGTCGTCCGGCGCAACGTCCACGCTGGGAGTCCTGCTCTTCAGCAGGGGAGCCAACCGCCCAAAGCAGAAGAGAAACAGCAGTGCAAGTGCAGTTCTTCCTTGAACACTTGTGCTTGGAGATGGAAAGTTTTTGCACAACTTAACAGCTCTTCGTGGCTGCCCCCAGTCAGGATGCGGAGATATTGGCTAAACGCTTTGAGGATGCCTGCCCGGTTTTATCAATGGAGGAGCTACTAGCCAAGCGGGAGCTGCGATGAGAGATCCTTCCTCCGGAGACAGTAAGTGCAATGAACGAGCATAAGAATCCTACTGAACTTCGTACCTGGCTAGATTTGGCATCCAAACTCAGCACGGCAGCAATGAAAGTAACGCGTGAGATTAGCAAAGCGTTTGTCAGTAGCCGCTACGATCGGCAAGGTGGGGAACAGATCAGTGAAACGCGGCTTCCAGAGAAGGGCTTGGATCAGCTTAGTGCAGTGGCTAGAGGGCAGGGAACAAGGGCTGTGGTGCGCTCGGCGTGGCTATAAATACTGCCACGTCATAGCCTCGGCGCTGACGACATTAACGCCGTCACCTAGGCAAGTGCGTCACTACTGCCTGACGACATTAGCGGCGTCACTCTGGGATTACTGCACTTGTTGTCGCGCTAGGATTACATGTGATGCTGAGGTCGCTATGTTTCTAGATTACGTGTGGCGTGAGGCAGCGTATCTGGTCTTCATCTTGAAACTAGGTCGAGACCATCATTTTTTCAACTATCGTCCCGGCTCCGTCCCCAAATTAATTTTCACCGTAACTGACGCTATTTTTAATGTCCCCCCACTTTGTGAAGTGAAAAGGGGGAGGGGAGGGCAACTTTGGAAGCGTCTTTCAGACATAGAAATGCAACTGATAGAATGTGCACTGCATGTAGCGCGATGTGGACCCATTCTAATCTTTAACGATCTAAGCTCGTCATATCGCCCACCCCTATTTACATGCTTGCTGTATTTAAACTGCAATGAGATTTGTTTGAGAGCATAATATTGAATAATATAGGCTATATGGAGACAGACGGGGATGAAAGAGGCTATATGGAGACAGACGGGGATAAAAGAGGGATTGGGGGGGGGGGGGGGCTCAGAGCGTCGGCTCCCCTACCAAAGCCACACATGTGAAATCTCCCAGCATGCATTGAGGCTAATACATTTCGACAAGGAATAACCACCAAATCAGCATAAATAGGCTAAGTGGTAGATAGAAATAATGTTTATGTTAACACAACATTCAGTTCTAGAAAATTTCAATATTGGACAAAATAAAACATAGAAATCAAAACACAACCCTATGTGAAACATAATGTAATCCAGGTGGCATATATATCTGTCGCAAATTTAACATGATATAGATGAGTGACAGCCGTAACAGGGTTCCACTGTGATGTCCTACTGTGATGTCCACTCCAATAAGACTTGGCTTACTTGACATTTACTTTTACAGTAAAAACACATTTATGCATTGACTTTACATAATGTAGGCTATATTTATGTGCATCATTTAGCCTGTGCAGCAGGTAGTCTACAAGTTATAAAACTACCTGCCCCGAATGAGCCGAGTGGGGGTGCTTGTTCACCATTGTGAAAGTTATGTTTACAACATAAAGATCATGGAATTGGATGGTATCAGGAATGTCACCGGTAGGCTACAGGGAGACCGCATTAGCCCTGCTGAAGATCTGTATTTGCCTGACTGTAGGTTGAATCATTTTATTCAGGTCTGATCTGTGATGTGCTCAGAGATATCCAAATTGTCAGAGATGACAGCATAAAGCCGCAACCCGCGGACTGGATTGAGTGGATCGGAGCTTCGAAAGGAAGAATGTCATTGAGTAACTGCAGTTCACCAATGAGCACAGTTGTGAATAATTCTATGCTTAAAAGGCATGGTTATAATGGTTAAGGCCGCGTATAGCGCCGGCACGAGAATAGGCAGTGCGCCGGTCCACGCCCACTAATATGAGCTGCGCCTGGCGCTAAGCGCTAATATAAGGCCAGTGGGAAGATAGAGCCCTGTGTCTCTGTTTGTTTGTTTCAATTTTTGTCCCACCAATTGTGATGTCACTGATGATGTCACAATGTCTATGACATCATCACTGATGTCACTCACTGAGTGTCACAATGTCTATGACTACTCTCACGAACATCTCTTGTTATATTCTAACAGTTTGTTTGAAAGTAATTTTGTAATTTTGAGGTTATGGCCGAAGTGGCTGCCGTAAACTGTTTTGTTTCACTTCCTGATCTGCCCCGGCCTATAATCATCAAGACAGCACTCGCCGATTCACTCGGCGTTGGTCTCATCTACTATTAGAGGTAAGATGTGAGGCATCGATATTAAATTTATTCTGTTTAATAACAATCGGAAATCTTGCTCGTAGCTGCTTTAACGAGCTAGAAAATGGCATCTGTGAGGTCACCGTGACGTTGAACTTTGACCTTTGACCACCAAAATGTAATGAGTTCATCCTGGAGTCCAAGTGGACTTTTGGGCTAAATGTGACTAAATTTAGTCAAGGCGTTCCTGAGATAGTGCGTTATCGAGCTAGAAAATGGCGTTTGTGAGGTCACAGTGACCTTGAACTTTGACCAACTTTGAGTCAAAGTGGATGTTTGAGGCAAATTTGATGAAATTCCGTCAAGTTGTCCGTCCGTCCCCGAAACCATAATACCTCCAGTCTGGCTATCGCTGGCAAAGGCATACAACCAATGCAGTGTATAGAGGGGATGTTCATTGCTAAAGATTTGCAGCCCTTTTTGGTTCATTTGGGTTTTGGTCTCCTAATGAAAATGCTCGATCCGCACACGCTCTTAGACATTTTTCAGCAGGTCTGACAGCAGTGAGCTGTCCAGGTTAAAGTGCACTCTCACTTTTGAAATAACCTTGCATCACCAGGAGAGAGCCTGGTACCCATTACTACAGGGAATGTCATCCGCCCTAAGACCCTGTGTTTCCAGTGCTTCATCCGGTGGTCTTTCCGCTTTGTCCCCCATAGAAGGATGGTTTTATGGTGTTATTTGATTTGATTTTTGTAGCTACATAGCTAGATATCACATTTATTTACATTACTATGACGCCCTGTTTTCAGAGCAGAATCTTTTCTTTTGAGCCGTCATCGTCATCCGCTGGATGATGCGGACGAGGGTTTTGGCCCCAGACTACTTTTGAAATGGTTTTCCTTTGTCTTCTTCCTTTTGTGTGTGTGTGTGTGTGTGTGTGTTACACAACACACCAGTCATATACTGGAATGCAATTATTAATATAGTTTAGCTAATAATCTAATAAGAAAAGAACGACTTTTGTTAATAGTGATCCCCCCTCTCCTTATGCACAAAACAACCCAGCAAACATAGTATAGACCGCGACGTCACCAGACGAGAGATTTCCGGTCGGTCGGACAAGGTGACGTGGTCTCCACGTTCCCCTAAAGTCACATTCTAGACTTTCTCTTCCAAAACAAGAAATATTGATCTTATTGCTTTGAAAACACCACATGTACGTGTCTTTTGTGTTTTAGTTGAATAAAACGACATTTGATTGACAATTTATTTGGCGGTGTGATGAAATAGTCACAGTGTGACGTGCACTCCACGTGACTACTATTAACTCATTCACCGCCAGTTTAGGACTGCCAATATTTAGCACAGGCCAAAGATTTTCATAATTGTTGGTCATCTTTCAAGACCCACAGTAAATTATCTATTAGCACCAGAGTGATTTGCAATACCTCAAAATGAAGATGTACGTCTCTGGGTTCACCAGGGAAAAAAAAGTGAGCTTTTAGCATGTTCTGTACTCTACTTATAGCCATTTATATACACCCTGTTTTCCCCCAAAATGTCTCTCTGAGAAAAGAAATTGCAGAAAATGGCATTTATGTATTTATGCACACAATCTCATGCAGAACTCGCTCTCAATTCTTTTATTTTGAACTGTATTGACATCAGACATGTAAATATTATTCGTTAGGACACAAATGACAAAAAAAAAAAAATATATATATATATATATACACATGAAGTGCTTTTTTTTTACATTCAACAATACAGTTTACTCGGTGTGAGTGTGCAGACAGACAGACAGACAGACAGACAGACAGACAGACACACCGACAGACAGACAGACAGACAGACAGACACACACACACACACACACACACACACGATCCCCCTTTTAGATTTCTAACCCCACATATGATAAGCAATAACCACGCCCTGTGGCGCTGGGATTGGCCAGGAGCAACACTGGAGGGCACGCAGCCCAGCGATTACATGAACCAACTGAATAGCTCTTGAGAAAGGACAGCGGGATGCTCTGACTCCCGCTTCTGCCTTGTGCCTTGCTGTTGTGTGTTTATTTTGCACCCGTCCTCGTCCCCCTGTCATATCCCCTGCTATCTGATCGTTCCCGTTTTCCCCTCGGCTATTCAACACGTCCTCACCGCCCTCGCAAACTGATCGATCATTTCCTCATTCCTCCGATGATCAAACACATCTCTTGATTACTTTCTCCCGGCTGGCACAGAGGAAGGCGACTCCAGCTCGTACAGCGCGCCGAGGCACGTTTCAATGGCGTTTCTCCTGTCTGCACAAGGAAGCGTTACCAGTTTTCTGCTTTTCCTCCTGCTCAATTTCAAAACAACAGCTGCGGTATGTGTTTGTTCACGTGTTGTCTTAGATGATAGGGACCTGATACCATGTGACAGGCTGGGGAAGTGTTTAAACTACGCCCTGCAGTAATAAAAACAAAAACACGTCAAACACGTCATTGGCGGGGAGGGCTATTTCTGATAACACGTCAAAGACGTCATTGGCGGTGAATGAGTTAATGAATGCAACATTTTTTTTAATATGAAAACACGTTTATTTCATATAGTAGCCTATAGTATAGTTTTAACCTGTAGTGTGTGTAAATGTCCATAGCAAGAGCCTCTTATTGTATTTATCACAAGCTTCCTGAATCCTGTGGTGTATTGTCCCATTATTCTTGCCGTAACTGAATGCAGTGTGTTCTGGGCTATGGTTCTGGGAAATTGTGCTGTATGGTGCTGTCTGCTAAATAAATTGTCAACTCACGTTGCTTACATTATCGTATAAAATACATACCTGTCTCATCATTGGTTGGAATCATCAAACTGAATTAGCGTTAAGTGCGAGGCAACTTGTAATGCAAGTTCTAGTATGAACCTTCAACATTGAGGACAGTAGCCTATAAGCCATACAGAGTAGACGCACGCACAGGCAACATAAAGTCTTATATTATCATACATGATCTAAAATAATACCTGTCTAATCGCTGGTTGGAATCATGAAACGAATTATCGAGGTAGCCTCACAATGCAAGTTCCAGCCCTCTCCAGCCCCTCGACACTCTCTGGCCAGGTGTCCAATCGCACCGCATGCCCAGCAGGCTCCCTGCTGTCCATGTCGTTGTCCCGCGCACCTGGTCTGTTCCCCGGGACCGCTGCGACACCCTCTCGCCAAGTGCCCCGGTCTCCCACATGTCCAACACAGTCTCCCCTGCAGCTCCGCGTGGGGCCCGTGCTCAACTGTGACGCGGTATACAGTGATGTTGTTAACGTTAGGCCGCTCCCCTGGAACGGTGGGAGGGTGGCCCATCTGGACTACTGGCCCCCCTGCAAATGTCAATGTGCTTTTTCCTAGGTCTACTGTGCATTTGTTCAGCGTTAAGTAGTCTTCCCCCAGGATGCAGGGCCCCGCCATTTCTACCACCCACACCGGAAAGTCCACTGTCTGTCCCCCCACTGTTATCATCACGTGTCCCCTCCCCCTCATTGGCATCAACTCACCGGATACTGTTCTTAGCAGCTGTGCTGCTGGCTGCTCCAGGCGCGTCCCCTCGGGCATCATGTTGACGTTCACCAGCGTTGCCGTACACCCCGTGTCCACCAGGGTGGCGCGGTATCTCCCCTGTAGGTAGACTGGAACATGGCAGCCGTTCATCGCGCGCGGCCCGCTCTGCATGCTGACAGCTCCGGCGATGTCGTCTACTTCGGGGAACGACGGAGCCCCACCTCCCCGTTGCTGTCGATGGGCTCCCTCCCGCGATGACGTGGCTACGGGGAATATGACATCGGGGACCCGTCTCGCCCCTTCTAGACGGGCCCCGTGTCGTTTCCCTGGTTCCACGCTCCTCCGCGGCACTCTCTGGCCCGATGTCCGGGGCGTCCACAGGTCCAGCAGCGCATGGCCCCGGGCCCCCTGGGCCAGGTATTGTCTCGTGGGGTGGGCTGCAGGGTCGCGCTTCGGAGCAGTTGTTCTTTTAACTGCTGCACCGACTCGGACAGTTCTCTCACCATGTTGCCTTGTTTCGTCAACGCCATCTTCCATGCTGGCTCTTCTTGCAGCGGGCTCTCCGCCGCCATTCCCACCACGAGGGCGGCTCCCCCCGCGTCGCTGTCCATGGCCCAGCCCTCCACTGTCTCTCTTTCCAATGCCAGCTCCAGCGCTACTCCTAGTGTCTTTGGCCGTTGCAGCATTACTTGATCTCTTAGGCCTCGCGGCGCGATTGCCTGGATGAAGTAATTTCGGGCTAACTCATCCCGTGATTCTGGCGGCAGCCGGCTGTATACGCGCCGGCTGAGGATCTCCATGTCTGTAGCCAGCGCCCGCAGCGACTCCCCTGGTCGTCTACGCCTGTTACACAGTTCCGCGGCCATGATGCCTTCCTCTTTGCACTGTCCAAACCGCCTCCTCAGGGCCGCCATCACAACGTCTAAGTCTTTTGTATCTGCCATTGCCGCCACACATGTTATAGCTTCGCCCTCAAGTGACATCACCAAGTGACTGGCTCTCTCTTCCCTCGACCAGCCATTCATGTCCGCTGCTACGTTAAACATTGCGCAGTATGGCTCCCACTCGCCTTTACCGTTGAATTTTGGCGGGGTGATTTCCTTTCTTCCTCGCCGCCCGCTGTCCTTTGTCGCCTCGACCCGTGTCCCGTCTTTGTCCTCGGCCCGCAGGCTAGCTCCGCTGGGCTGTGGCACAGCCTCCATGGCTACAGCGGCAATGTCAACCCGCTCGATCTTCACCCTCACCGGCCCCAGTTCTTCTGCTCCTTCTCCCGCCTCGCTAGCTTGCCTGCTAGCTCCCTTGAGCCGCGGGATAGCTTCCGTGGCTACGGTGATAGCGCTGTCTAGCTCGGATTTTATCCTCACCAACCCCAGGCTTTCTGCTGCTTTCCCCGCTTGGATCTCTGTGGTAGCGGCCGCGTCTACCCAGACATCTTCCTCTTCGGATGCCTGGTAGTCTGCCCCGGCTCTTGCCTTTCCCGCCTCTCGTTTGAGTCTTTTGCGCTCTTTCTTCAGGAACTTGTTAACCATCTCGCCGATTCTGGAGGCAATATTCACCGTTTAAACTTCTGACGCCAGTGTAACGTTCCTGGTAATTCATGAGGCAGAGGCTTCTTGCTGGTACAGGGTTCTTTATTCTCAGTTAGTTATATTACAACTCTCAGCGGTTGTCACGCTCATAGCTAGCAGCATTCCCTCTAGGCAGTGTGTGGAGACTGACCGCGCATGCTCAGTCTCCCCCCGGAAGTATCCCCAACATCATAGTGTTCCCCAATAACACTCCCACACATCAGTTCCTATCTGTAGTCGAGACACTGATTCGCTACAATACTTTGCATATCACATTTCTAGATACGTGAATATTAATGTTATACACATCATAGACTGTCTCAAGTTTATGCATGTTGCGTCCCACTAAGGGAGTAGGGTGGAGTAGGGGTGGGAATGGCACACCTGTAGCATCCCAACCTCACAAGCAAGAGAGCGCCAGTTCGACTCCCGAGCAAGGCTCCTGAGCAAGGCACGTCATGTTTCTACTTTTGGTTAAAGGAGAATTTCGGTTTTTTACACCACGGTCCTCATTTCCAGCTTAAAATATGATGTTTTCTACCCACAAATACTTTTGGGTTCATTCGGATCCCCACAGAAGATTTGTCGCACCGAGTACACTCCTCAAACACTCAAACAGGCTAGAACGGGAGCCTGCGGGGCATGCTGCATGCGCTCTGTAAATTACACTTTTTCGGTCACATCGCGGTTCATTCTGGTTGTAAATATAATTATTTAGCTAATAAATAACAGATTAAACTACTCATAACTTTTGATCTGACAGATCTATCTCAGCTATCTGTCATTCAAAAAGCTATATATAGGAGACAGTTTCTAATTTACAGAAATGTCAAAAAATGAAAATGTTAAATTCCCACCATGTGAAGGGTTTTTGCTGACCACCACACGGGCCCTATTCTCCCACAGGCCTTAGGCGCAAAAACTGGTGTTAAATGCAAAAAAACGTGCCTTGCGCCTGCCTCGGGAAGATAGCAACATGGTTTTAGGCCCCGAAATGCGCTTTACGCCAAACAGGCGTGGCGCAGTGCCAGAATAGGCCAGAATGGGCGTTTTGGCCTTAAATACCGGCCTAACGATATCTTCCGCCCTGGCGTTAATTTAGCGCTTATCGCTTTTCAAAACCAGGCCTATTCAGTGCGCCGGTTGCGCGGAGCTCTCCTCTGCCATCTCACTCTCTGTCCCCCCTCTCTCTGTGTCACTCCCTCTCTCTTGCTCATCAGACAGGCACAATGACTGATGGAAAAAAAGTTCGCCGGTTCTATTATTGTGCGTAATTGCGCGGACTCTCCTCTGCCATCTCACTCTGTCCCCCCCCCTCTCTCTCTCACTCCCTCACGCATCAGACAGCAGACAGGCACAAAGCCACACGTGAAATCTCCCAGCATGCATTGGGCTAATACATTTTGATAATAAATAGCATCCAAATTAGCCTAAATAGATAGAAAGGTAGATAGAAATAATGTGTAATGTTAACACAACATGCAATTGTAGAACATTTCAATATTGGACAAAATAAAATCGCGAAATCAAAACACAACCCTATGTGAAACATATATGTCATCCTGGGGCTATATATATATATCCCTCACAGATTTAATGTGATTTAGATAAGTGACAGCGTAACGTGATTCTACTGTCATGTCCTATACTGTGATGTCCGCTCCAATAAATTGGCCCTACTTCACATTTAGTTTTACAATAAAAACACATTTCTGCAATGACTTTACATAATGTAGGCTATATTTATGTGCATCATCCTACCTGTGCAGCAGGGGAGAGAAAACGATATCATTCTGGACAAACTTTCACCAATCTAATCTCATCATGACATAGGGATAGGCTATTTTTTTCTAGCCAATGCGTTTAGCACATTCTTTTCACTTTGATCTTGCTATAGTGTAGCGTATTTACATGCTTGCAGTATTTAAACTGCAGTTAGATTGGTTTGAGAAGCATAATAATATGGAATAATAGCCTATATATGGAGACAGACAAACGGGATGAAAGGGAGGGGGGAGCAGAGCGCTTGGCTTTTCTGGCTTTACTGGATCGCTCCGTGGAATTTGAGCTTAAAAGGGACGCTTGTGATTCGTTTACTGCACTTCTCCAATGACCAGATTGTGCATAATTTTACGCTTAAAAGGCGTGGTTATAATGCTTAAGGCCGCCTGTAGCGCCGATACCAAAATATCGAGTGCGCTGGTCCACGCCCACTACTCTGGGCTGCGTCTGGCATTGGGCGCAGTTCATAGGCCGATGCAACGATAGAGGCCATAGTGAACGACTCAGGGCATAGTTACGTTACTGCCTATGGAGCCCAAGTCAGCCGATATGACCACGTATCATACTGATTATGATGTACATAACCTGGCCTTCATGGTTTACATAAGTAATTAGGTGTTAAAATCCTGGCAGCCGCAGTGTTAATTTGAACATAATATGAGGGTTGAATGGGAAGAAGAAAAAAACATTGTCCCATCCGTAACTTTCATCAGCTGATGATGTCGACTGTAGTGCAATAGTCTTCATCTCTAAAACATCCTGCCCAGAGCAATATGCTGCCAAGCTCCTGTTTGGCGGTCATATCTCAAAACCTAAGAAGACATCAAAGTTGGTTCCCTGCTGTTTCATGGCATTTATGGTGTCCAAAGGAGGTGAGATGGAGTGGCCTAAAGAGGAACAGTCTGACTCAAGGTCCGCTACAGGGATAGTCTAATTAACATTTTAATTAACACAACATATTGTTAAATCTGGGCCATCCCCAGAGCCTTGTCCGAGACAGGCTCATTACATTCTGTGTTAGCTTCTCTATTGTTGCCCATCGACATGCTAGCGGTGAAAATGCCATCCTTGCCAATCCAGAATAATAAAGATATTGATGGAGCGCTATCACTCGCATTGGTGCTTTAAATCAAAAATATGTTAGATACTGTAGCTACAGCCAACAAAATAGTTTTAGCATTGTTCATGCAGATGCTAGATTGGGTTTATCCTCAAAAATGTGTTCAACTGGATGATGAAGTGCAGTCACCCTATAGTTTATCGCCAGCCAGCCTTTGTGCATACACGCCAATGAGGTTGTGAAAGATGAACCAGATGGCAGAGGCTTTGAACCACATTTCTGACAATCACATCTGCAATTTAGCAGCAGTGAGTTTTGAACTGAGGTAAGATAACCAAGCGAAAGTATTCTGTGACTTAGATTTGTCCAAAGTAGATTTAGTCAAGTCAAGTCAAGTCAAATTTATTTATATAGCACCTTTCATACACAAAGGCAATTCAAGGTGCTTTACAAAAAAATAATTGAAAAAACAAGCAGCAAAGCAATGCATATATAAAAAACACAGCCGACAGTTTTAGTTAGAATATATACTCAAATTAACAAACATGAAACATTATTTCTGTTTTAAATAAGTTACAAGGCATTCTTCAGTATTATTATTACATGTACAGTCCATTTGTTGGAAATGTACAGGAAAAAAATTAAAAATTACAGGCCGAATACAGGTTTATTCTGCCGGGCTGGAGAGAGGCAGTAGTTTAGTAGCAGTTAAAGGCAAGAGTAAACATAAAGGTCTTTAGCTTGGATTTAAAAATAGGCAGAGTAGGGGCAGATCTAATGTGTTCAGGGAGTTTGTTCCAGTTATGAGAGGCATAGTGGGAGAACGCGGCTTCACCATGTTTTGATTTGGTCCTCTGGACAATTAGTAGACCAGTGCCTGAAGATCTCAGGGATCTCATTCGGAAGTCATTGCATAAATGTGTTTTTATTGTAAAACTAAATGTGGAGTAGGGCCAAGTTATTGGAGCAGACATCACAGTATAGCAGATGACAGTAGAAGCTTCCGAAGCGCGTTCCGCTGTCACTTATCTAAATCACGTTAAATCGACAAGGGATATTTATAGCCCCAGTAGGACATATATGTTTCACATAGGGTGGTGTTTTCATTTCGATGTTTTATTTGGTCCAATATTGAAATGTTCTACAATTGGAGGTTGTCTTACCATTACACATTATTTAGATCCTCCCTTAATATAGGTTTTCGGCTCATTTGGTTGCTATTTAGTAGCGAAATGGAGAAGCACAATGCATGTTGGGACATTCACATTGCAGTGAACTTACAGCTTATTTTTTCTATGGGACTCTGAGCGAGGGAGTCAGAGACAGTCGGTATTGTGCCTGGCAGACTGAGGAGAGAGGGAGAGAGTGACACAGAGAAGGGTGACAGAGGAGAGAGCCAGAGGGGAGGGAGAGAGCCAGAGGGGAGCGCTCCGCGCAACTGGCGCACTCTGAATAGGCCTGGTTTTCAAAAGCGCAAAGCGCTAAATGTACGCCAGGTCGGAAGATAGCAGTACGCCGGTATTTAGCGCCGACACGCCCACTTTGGCCCATTCTGGGACTGCGCCACGCCCATTCGGCCTAAAGCGCATTTGGCAGCGTAAAGCCATATTGATATCGTCCCAAAACAGGCGCAAGGCACGTTTTTTTGCGTTTAAGGCCCGTTTTAGCGCCGAAGGCTTGTGGGAGAATAGGGCCCATAGCCTCTAATCCTTGCTATATTTTTTAGATGATAGAAGGCAGATTTTCTTATAAACTTGATGTGGGAGTTGAAATTTAGATTAGAGTCAATAATAATGCCAATATTTTTTACCTGGTCCTTTGCCTTCAAAGATAGGGATTCGAGGTGAGCAGTAACTTTGAGCCTATCTTCTTTTTTGCCGAAGACAATTATCTCTGTTTTGTCTTTATTAAGTTGGAGAAAATTCTGGCACATCCAATCATTAATTTGCGCAAGGCACTGACACAGTGTCTCTATGGGGGCATAGTCATCCGATGAGAGGGCTATGTAAAGTTGGGTGTCATCTGCATAGCTATGGTAAGCTATTTTGTTTTTTTGCATAATTAGGCCTAGAGAGAGCATATAAAGGTTAAATAGGACAGGACCTAAAATTGATCCTTGGGGTACCCCACATGTCATTTTGGTTTGGTCAGATGTGTAGTTGCCAATGGAGACAAAGTAGTTCCTGTCTTGCAGATAAGATCTGAACCACTCTAGGACCGTGCCGGAAAGCCCGACCCAGTTTTCCAGTCTGTCCAGTAGAATTTCGTGGTCAACCATATCAAAGGCAGCGCTGAGGTCTAGTAACACTAAGATTGAGATTTTACCTGAATCAGTGTTCATTCGGATGTCATTTATAACTCTGATAAGCGCAGTTTCGGTGCTATGATGGGGTCGGAAGCCTGATTGGAAGGGATCTAGGAGGTCATTGGAGGATAGAAAGGTATTGAGTTGTTGGTAGACAGTTTTTTCGAGTATTTTGCTAATAAAGGGAAGATTTGATATTGGTCTGTAGTTGCTGATTATAGAGGGGTCGAGGCTACGCTTCTTTAGCAGGGGCTTAACAACTGCAGTTTTTAGAGATTTTGGAAAAATGCCTGTAAGAAGAGAGGTATTAATTATCTTCAGTATGTCGGTCGCCAGGCAACTGTAGACATTTTTTAGAAAGCTTGTTGGCAGGGTGTCTAGGCAACACGATGAGGATTTAAGGCCTCGTATCGTTTCTTCTAGTTTCTTGTGGTCAATGACATTGAACTGAGTCATGTTAATTGAGCACCTTTTCTGTGGGTGCGGCAGAGCCACATTTGTTCTTGATGGGGAAATAGTTAGTCTGATGTTTATAATTTTATCCCTCGACCTTCCTCCTCCTCTTCATCCTCCTCAGCGCCTCATTTTTTAGACGAGGGCTACCACCAGCAGAGAGGACGCCCGAAACGAGGCTCGTACAAGAAACCCCCGCCCCAAACCTACGGGGGATACCAGAAACCCCAAACCAGGAGCCAAAACCCGACTATACCAGTCTCACATTGACGTTCTGTCCAAAGGCTTATCGTTTGTCCCCACTGCTAGATACCAGTCTTTCAACACTAGGATTGACCTACATAAATTCATCCACAAACTGAGACTCAGACTATTCTTCAGGCATAACACTACGAGCAGCGCCCCACCGACCTTGGCCCCCCCCTCCTCCTTCATACCCCCTGGCAATATTGACTCTGCCATAGACACCTACAGCAAACTGGTCCACCAAGACATTACCAAACTAGAACAGAGCATCCCCTTCGTCAAACAAAATATCACTCACAGGGAACGAACAGCTCTTAATGAATTACAACAGGACGACTCTATTGTCATTCGCCCCGCCGATAAGAGTGGAGCCGTAGTGCTTCAGGACTACACCGATTATGTAACAGAAGCCACCAGACAGCTCTCTGACATTAATACTTATGTCAGACTGCATAGTGATCCCGGGACGCCTACCCGCAATGGCATTAAAACTATAATTGACACGGCCCTCCAATCTGGCCACATCACTAAACGTGACCACAGATTCTTACTCCGTAAACACCACAGGACCCCTATACTCTATCTACTACCTAAGATCCACAAGAACAAAACACCTTGTCCTGGACGCCCTATTGTATCTGGCAATGAGTCCCTACTTGAACCTCTATCCCAATATGTTAACCACCACATCCAACCATTTGTCCGTACTTTACCAACCTATGTCCGTGACTCCTCTGATTTCTTACTGAAACTCGACCAGCTTAACCTAGACCTCTCTGACGTCATCCTAGCCACCATGGACATAGAATCCTTGTATACAAACATTCCACAACAGGCGGCTATTGACACGATCAGACAGACTCTACTCAACAGAACCACTGAACTCCCCCCCAATGACTTCATCACCAAACTGGCTGAAATAAGCCTTCGCAAAAAAACTACTTCTTGTTTGGTGGTGAGTACTACCTACAGACCTCTGGAGTGGCGATGGGCTGTGCCGCAGCCCCCTCTGTTGTATGTGGGCACCTTTGAGAAGGATTTTGTCTTCAACCCCGCAATCAACCCGTTTATCGCCCACATCAGCCTATGGCTGCGCTACATAGATGACGTTTTCCTCATTTGGAACGGCACAGCAGCATCCCTGCTTGAGTTCCATGGCCTCCTCAACAGTTGGAATATACACCTCCAGTTCACCATCGAGCACTCCCCGGTCTGTATCAATTTTTTGGATGTTTCTGTATATAAACACAACAATAAATTGAACTCCACTATCTATAGGAAACCCACAGACAGAACCACCCTCCTACACGCCTCCAGTTATCACCCCTCCCCTCTCAAAAATAACCTGCCAGCCGGACAATTTTTGCGCCTGCGCAGACTGTGCAGCGATAAGCGGGACTTCATATCCAAGTCCTCTGACATGCGATTGAGATTTCTGGAGAGGGGCTATGGTCGCCGCCCTGTCTCCCACGCTTACAAGCGCGCACTCCATGCTCACAGAGACATTTTACTGGAGCCCAGAATAACGGACACTTCCCCTCCCAGAATCACTGCGACCCTCCAATACTCCCCTCTGGCCAACAAAATCAGACGCTGCCTCCTGAAACACTGGAATATCCTTCAGATCCACAACACCTTCACACTACCCCCCAGGATTGCTTTCACACGCAATCCGAATATCAGAGACAAGCTGGTTAAGACCTCCCACACCCCCAGCATTACTACACAGCGCACCATTGACTCGCTGCCTCCACCCGTTGGACACTTCCCGTGCGCACATTGTTCTTGCTGTGCACAATCACTCAAGCTCAAGACGTTCACCACCCTGGACAATCAGACCTATAAACTTAAACACCTCACCACCTGCGCTTCACATGGTGTAGTCTATGCCATCAGCTGCCCATGTCCCTCCCTATACATTGGGAAGACTACCCGCCCTTTGCGCACACGGATCACTGAACACAAAAGTGCTATCCGCCGTGGGGACACCAAAGCTCCACTCGTTGAACATTTTTTGAACAAGTCTCACAGTGACATTGATCTCCGCTTCTGGGCCATTGACCTGGTCAAGCAGCACCCGAGAGGCGGTGATTTAGACAGAGCACTCCTCCAGCGCGAGGCGCGCTGGATCCATGCGCTGCACACAGCCGCTCCCCACGGCCTCAATGAAGACTTTGATTTATCATGTTTCCTATAATCTGTGCCTGTAACTGTCTCCCCCCCCCTCCCCCGTTCACATGTTTCACATGTTCCAACTGGATAATGTGGTATTTGACCTTGATGTATCCACATCCCAGTGTATGACTTATAGCCTATGTATTTTTCTAATAGCCTATAATGTGTGCATAGACCCATACAATTTGCCCATTAGCTTTTGCTGTATTTCACACAGCCTATTGTACTATTTCTATGCCTGATTGCTCTCTATGTATATACAACCCGTTCTCACTCTGAGCGCGTCGCATATTGACGCTTTGTCCTGTCCCTTGTGCGTCGCTTGTTACTAAACATGGTACCCTTGAGCGACACATGAAACGACTTGGGCTTTCCGACTAAACTCAATGCAAACCCATGGAAGTCATCTTTGACGCTTATGGCAACTGCTCCCCTATTAGCCTAATTGCTCCACCATTAGTCAACTGCTCGCCCATTAGGGTCTGGAGGAGCTAACCTCTCCCAGACCCTAACCCTAAACCTAACCTCTCCCACCCCATGCCTAAACCTAACCTCTCCCAGACCCTAACCCTAACCCTAACCTCTCCCACCCCATGCCTAAACCTAACCTCCCCCAGACCCTAAACCTAACCTCTCCCACCTCCCACGCCTAAACCTAACCTCCCCCCAGACGCTAATGGTGAGCAGTTGACTAATGGGCGAGCAGTTAGGCTGATGGGGGAGCAGTTGCCATAAGCGTCAAAGTTGACTTCTATGGGTTTGCATTGAGTTTAGTCGGAAAGCCCAAGTCGTTTCATGGGTCGCTCAAGGGTACCATGTTAGTAACAAGTGGCGCATAAGGGACGGGACAAAGCGTCAATATGCTACGTGGTCGGAGTGAGAACGTGTTGGTATATATTTCTGTTTCTGATGTAGTCCATACGTCACAGCAACACTTCCGCACGCCACGTCAGCTCACCTTGTGCCACGTATTTGCTTTTATACAGGAGCGGCCACCAACTTTTCTGCCTACAGCCTGACGAAGACCAGAGGTTGAAACGCGTTGCGGCTCTTGTGCCCTTGTCCTATGAAGATGTATTGTGTATTAACTATTGAGTATACCTGTACATTACTTCTTTATTAATTAAATTCTTTATAATAGATGGGACTTATATAGCGCTTTTCCAGGGCTCAAAGACGCTTTACAATAGGCTAAACAAAACTAAACACTGAGGGGGGCGGGGGGAGACGTTAGTGAACATATAACGACAGAGATTACACTAAACACTGAGTACTATGTGGGGGGGGGGGGGGCGATAGTGGTGGGACAAGACAGTAGACAGAGACAGCACACTAGCAAGGATAGGGGGAGGGAGCAGAGGGACTAAGGGAAGGCGGTGGAAAAGAGATGGGTTTTGAGGCGGGAGTGGAAGACTGTGAGGGACTCTGATGTTCTGATGTCTTGGGGGAGGGCGTTCCAGAGTCTGGGAGCTGCCCGAGAGAAAGCTCTGTCCCCAAAGCTGCGGAGTTTGGACTTGGGGGTGGAAAGGAGGTCGGCTGAGGAGGATCTGAGGGACTGGGAGGGTTGGTAGGGGGAGAGGAGATCTGTGAGGTAAGGGGGGGCCAGTTTATGAAGGGCTTTGTAAGTGATGACCAGGATTTTATAGTTGATGCATCAAGAAGCTCCCTTTTTCTATTTACTATAATTTTATCCCTAAAGAAGGTCGCAAATTCATTGCATTTGACATTGGATAGAAGATCAGGGGCAATTTGTGGGGGGGGGTTTGTCAGCCTGTCAACAGTGGCAAAAAGAGTGCGAGCGTCATTGATGTTTTTGCTGATAATGTCGGAGAAGAAGAATTTTCCGGAATTTTTTAGTTCCTGGTTGTAGGAGTGAAGACTATTTTTATAGATGTCATAATCGATGTGAAGTTTAGTTTTCCGCCATTTGCGCTCGGCTTTCCTACAATCTCTTTTTTTGTTATTTACAGAGGGAGCGTTTCTCCATGGTGCTTTTTTCTTACCGGAGATTAGTTTAGATCTAATGGGAGCTACAGCATCAATAGCCTTTAGGGTTTTAGAATTGAAGTTATCTAGGAGATCATTGACAGAGGCTGAGGAGAGGGAAGGGGCCAGCGAGAAAGCCTCCATGAACCGTGTGCTAGTGCTCTCGTTGATGTGACGCTTTTTGATGGTTTTTGACCGAGTAAGAGCGATAGGGGTGATCTTGAGTTCAAGAAAAATACAGAGATGGTCAGACAGAGCAACATCACTAGCTGAAAGAAACGATGACTCAAAGCCCTTGGTGATAAATAAATCTAGGGTATGGCCTCGATTGTGAGTGGGCCCAGAGACATGTTGTAACAGGTCAAAAGTGTCAAGGAGGTTATTCAATTCTTTGGTATTATTATCATTGGGGTTGTCAATATGAATATTAAAATCTCCTGCAATAGTTAAACAGTCATGTTCTATGGAGATTATAGAAAGGAGTTCTGAAAATTCATCGAAAAAACGACTAGAGTACTTAGGTGGTCTGTATATAATCAGTAGTAAAATAGAGGGAGAGCACTTCAGAACAGCGGCCAGATATTCAAACGATGAAAAGTCGCCAAACGATACCTGCTTGCATTGAAAAACATCAGAGAAAATAATAGCTACTCCTCCCCCCTTCTTACCGACTCTGGGGGCGTCAATGTAGTTAAAGTTAGGTGGGGCTGACTCATTAAGAACATATTCCCTGTTGTTTAGATCAAGCCAGGTCTCTGTGAGGAACATGAGGTCCAGTTTATGACTCGTAATCAGATCGTTTATTAGAAGCGACTTGCTTACAAGTGACCTAATATTTAGCAGTGCAGCCTTGATAGTTGCATTGCTGGGTTGATTTTGTAAATGCTTTTCAGAGTGTCCCTGGAGAACAGATACTAGGCTTGATCCTGGAACAGGACGTGCTGAGAGATAATCTTTGTTTGTTCTGTAGCTAATCAGGGTGGGGATAGCTAGACATTTGATCGTTTCATGATGCTGTGTGACCTTGTTTTTGGGGCAGGAAATGATTTTTTCTTCAGTTTTCCCCTTTGGGGCGGGCAGGGAGATTGAGGGAAAGGTGAGCGGGTGGGAGGGGGAGGTGGTTTTGAGGGTGGGGGGTCGGAACAAGGAGGTCTTGGGGGTGGGGAGGAGCGAGGGGGTCTTTGGGGTGGGGAGGAGCAGGGGGTGCTGGCTATGAAGCGAGGGGGTCTTTGGGGTGGGGAGGGGCGAGGAGGAGGAGGTGTTGAGGGTGGGGAGGAGCAGGGGGCGCTGGCTATTCTGGCATGAGTCTGTTCAGCCAGTGTGTTCATGACAGATGGAGAGGGCTGATTAGCCAGTTATTTTTGGCCAGGCGGAGGGGTGCACTGCAGGCTAGGAGGAGGTGTTGAGGGTGGGGAGGAGCAGGGGGCGCTGGCTATTCTGGCGTGAGTCTGTTCAGCCAGTGTGTTCATGACAGATGGAGAGGGCTGATTAGCCAGTTCTTTTAGGCCAGGCGGAGGGGTGCACTGCAGGCTAGCTAGTCCAGCGTCAGCCCGCTCAAACAGTTTGTTGGAGGTGCGGAGCGGGCTAGCTAGACTAACATTAACCTCCTCAATTAGCTTGTTCATGCCAGCTGAGAATGGCAGTAGGTGGAGGGAGGGGGAAAGGGAGGAGGGTGATGAGAGGGAGGTGGAGGAGTGGAGGGGGGGGGGGAAATGAGGTCTCCAAGGAAACAGCGTTACTAGAAAGTGGCGTAGTAGTAAAATCAGGGGGATAAAAGAAAAAAGAAAGTTTCGTAGTTAAAAAGCAAAAAGCTGGCAGAGAAGCAGGAGCGAGCAGAAAGGCGACTGTTCCTCTCAGTCACCTGACTTTAGGAAAAAGAGAGGACTTAATATAAACCAGTAAACACATAGAACTCATTCACAATAGTGCATAATTTAAGATATAGCCTAAGTACGCATATGAATTCACTCACAAAGTAAAAACAAAAAAAACAAGCGTAATTATATGCCAGGAAGCATGTGTGTTACTGATGCTGTCATCTGCATATCTGGCAATACTTTTGATTGATGAATGATGATGTCATTCGTCCTCAGGTAACACTCTGCTCTTTTGATTCATTTTATGTAAAGCACTTTGAATTGCCTCTGAGTATTAAATGTGGCGTGCTATACAAACTGCCATTCCACAAGATAATGGCTTTTAAGAACAGCATTTGAGCCTTCCAGTGTGAAATTAACTCTCTTGTGTTAGGCTAATGCATATAGTGTAGATTTATGGGGTCAGGAGTGCAAGAGGCCCCAGAATTGAACATTTAATATTTTGTCTTGACAAAAACAACTCAGCATTCAGCAATAGACCTTTTGCAGCTGATGTACTTCCTCTTAAATTAATGTGATTGCAGCAATTGCTTGTTTTGAGAGCACGGCAGAGAAATCTATTCAGGAAAAATGGGTAGTGGAGAAGAGGCAGCCTGCCGCATTGATTTAGAAGTAAAGTACAGTGGTTCACGGAGAGCCTCACGGTCATGCATCAGCGCTGTTTGACGATTGATGCTGAGTCCTTGCATGCAACACTGTTTGCAACAATGAGATCAGGGCTGCCAACGTTGACTTCCGCTTGGAGTGAGATTCGTTCCAGCGGGGTGGTGAAGTTTGGGGCGGGGGGGGGGGGGGGGGGTTGATAGTAAAAAAGAAAATTGCTTTATTTGTGGTAAACTGACCCACTCGACCTCTCCATGGCCTTACGAACAAATACCTTTTTCATAAGACCTTCTTTTTGCTAATGTGTGTTTATGGGGTAGCATTTTAGATACAGACTCCAGATATTAGGCTGCACATATTTTTCTTCAAAACATAGGTTAAGAAAGATGTCTGCTCCCATCATCCAACAATCCCCACTTTAGTCTCTCTGGTCTATCCAAATAAAAGTAATATCTGATCTAAATGACCTTAAAGGCACTAAATGCGGTGCATGCTCCCTAGTCCGATACCTCACGAGTCCGACACCTCACGAGTCCGAAAAAAGAGGCATTGGACAGGGGATCATGTCTATGTTCCCCGGCTTCTATGTTCCCCGGGTTCTATATTCCCCGTTTTTCACTAACCCTAAACCTAACCTCCCCCAGACCCTAACCCAAAACCTAACCTCTCCCACCCCCACGCCTAAACCTAACCTCCCCCAGACCCTAACCCAAAACCTAACCTCTCCCACCCCCACGCCTAAACCTAACCTCCCCCAGACCCTAACCCAAAACCATGAGGTGTCGTCGGACTCGTGAGGTATCGGACTAGGGAGCAGTCCCCCTAAATGCGATGTATAATAATCACAATAGCATACTCAACAAATTAAGTCTGCAGAAATACTCATACCATGTGTCACTCTTCCTATGACATACATGTATTATTTTGTCAGATGACAGAGGAGCGGCTGGTGATGGAGGTTCTGGGTCACAGACTGAGACTTGGTATGTCAGTTGTGAGGTTCAGTATTGTGACATGTGTGAGAGTGAACAGAGAAGCTTCCTGACAGTTCCAGATGGACTGTGTGATTAATGAATATCTTATTTGTTATTACCTACATGTTTACAGATTGTTGGTTTGAATAGGCAACAGTACAGTAACCTACCTGCCTTAAAACAAAATGTACTCTTTAAAGTCCCATTCAGCTGGAAGATTTGAGTAAAGAATTAATTAATGTGCTACTACATCCTTGTATTTGTGTGTCTGTTAATGAGTGTGTTTGCTACCATAACTATCTATAAATTAAGGCTCTAGTCTAGATGACATGAAGTGGCAGTCAGAAATCTATCATAAATGCAAAATCCCTCGGGGATGCCCTCCAGACCTCCAACGAGATGTGTCCCTATCAAACCCACGCCGTTGGCCACCGTGCCCCCCCCTATTCAATGGACACTAATGGAAATAAGTTTGCTTTCATAAACCCACGCACATGAAGACTAGTCGCTTGTGCACGCGTGCACACACACACACAATGTACTTGGGGCGTTATATTGCCGAGGCAAGCAATGGTGCTAGCATTGTTTTTTTGAGGAAATCCATCTCAGGTAATACCTCTGTTCCTTGTGCACATCTGTCTGGGGGGCGGGGGGGAGGGCTCGAGTGGGGGGGTTGGTTGTTGAGGGGTGTTGGGCAGAGATGTATGAAGCTGTTTGTGGAGGCTGAGCGGAGAAGAATGGAGACCTGCACTTAGCATCCTATATGCCAGACACCGCGCTGCCATTACACCTCCCAGAAGTATGGCGCACACCGCCACCTGAGTAATTCTGCCATCTGTTGACAATGTTTACACGGCGGGTGATTTGTCATCACAAACGGCAGGGCAAAAATTAACAAGCTTATTTATGAGGGAAGTTGCATTTGCACAATGAAAATGCCATTGGTCGCGTATAACAGAGCGGGGACTTGGTGAGGCTGCAGTGGGTTCCCACACCTTCTTAAATGTCAAATTCAAGGACTTTTCAAGGATGCCCCATGCAGGCCCAATTCCCTCAAATGTAAGGATCCAACACAGCATATAGTTTGAGACACAGATCAAGGTTAAATTATTGTTACAAAACTGAGAATGTTTATAATGAGAACTAGCAGCTTTACAGAAGCTCACAACCAGGGCTGTAGGGGAGAGTGGGGTGAGTTGTGCCAGGGGGGAAGTTGTGCCACCCCTTGTATCTAGAAAACCATAGAAGAAATTGGTCATGTGACCACACATTTTTGAAGAGGCATCCATTTTACTCACTCTGCAAAGAAGGGAGGCAGATGGCACAAGAGCTAAGCACATTTAAGTTCAAAAAACTGTTTTTTGCCTCTCAAAGTAAAATTTTTATGATCAAGGTTTATTGATTGTTGTGTCTGAACAATTATAGACAAGCTTGAAAACATTTCACACATGTGTTAGTGTTTTAGTAAGCTACAATATGAGGCTATACTGTTAGCATGATGTTAGCTCCAAACCAGCTATATGAGTTTGTTAAAATGGTGGGGATGGGGTGATTTCTGCCAAAAGGCCTGGGTTAAGTTGTGCCAGTGCAGTTGCAGTTGATTTAGTGAAATTTTATTTAATTTTGTCCTTAAATGTTTAAATAGACCTTGTTGAAGAATATTGCAGTATTGGCAAGTGTAGCCTGGCTCTGTGATAGTTGATTTTGTTCATTTTGAACATAATTTTTATTTCTGAAAATGTATGTAGGTCAACTGCTGCTACCGTTTAGCCTTGTTTAACCCTGTTATAGTACACTGGACTTTCGTGTTATCTTTATTTTGTCTTGCTTTGATATAGCATTACAGTATATGAGATGAAAATGTTCTGTTTTACTTCAGTAATCAATGGCACAATTTATCCCAACGTATTCTCTCCAAAGGCACAACTTACCCCGCACCGGAGGCAAGTTGTGCCAAGAGACCACTTTTTTAACACATTCACTGCCAACAGTTTTTTTTTTTACTGTAGGTAGGTTCTGCCAAGGTTTTTTTTTGAGGATTCTGGCTCATCTTTCAAGAGCCGAGGATTATTTTCTGCTAGGATTTTGTGAATACAAAATATCTCAAAAGAACTAATAGAATGTGTGCTTTCTCTGTCTAAAAGAGTTAGTTTGTAGAGTTATGTAAGCATTAGCAGTTGAATACAGCATGGTTTCAGCGTCTGAAAATTTAAGCTGAGATAAATGGCTTTTTGTGAAATTCGATAGAGCAGTCACTTTAACCATTTATTTTTCGCATCAGTAAGACGTCAGACATCTAAACAATAGTTTTGAACATTAATTTCCTCCATAACAGCAGGAAACCCCCCTCTCCTTCAAACTCCTCCCTCCGTGTGTGTTCTCCTCCTGCTGCAGCGGGCGTGTCACAAGCGAGTTTCTGCTGCCTGTCTGCTGCCTGGCTGCCCCTCGTCGGGCGAGTCTGGATGGGCTCGCTCGTTTCTTGGGGTTTCGGTTGAGAGCTTTGATGAAGCTTTTGCGATTCTGGGCTTATTTATGCTGCGTGTTTCAAAGTGTGCACCCAGTCTATTTTTGGAACCCCCCACCGTTGTGCGCCACCGTTGTGCGTCAGCGCGAAAGCGAAAGCGTTTTCGCCAATCCATTTTACAGTATGAGAATGGTTTCCTCGCGCTTTCCCCTGCAGTTTTGGCTCGGCTTTTTCTACTCTGGAGAGCACTGTCGCCACTTAGTGGGTCGGTGGAATGGGTTGTACACGTTCGGTGGCTCCCATATTTATATAGGAGATGTAAAAGGGTTAGATCCACGTCCCACCGTCAAAAAAAAAAAAAAAAAAATTTGGACGAGATATCTCGTCCACGGCAGTCAACCGTTGGTTTCTGCTTGACAAGATATCTCGTCCACGGCAGTGAACGTGTTAACACATTCACTGCCAGCCATTTTTTTTTTTACTGTAGGTAGCTTCTGCCAAGTCGTTTTTTGAGGATTCTGGCTCATTTTACAAGAGCCGAGGATAATTTTCTGCTTGGACTTTGTGAACACGAAGTTCACAAAAGTACTAATAGAATGTGTGCTTTCTCTGTCTAAAAGAGTTAGTTTGTAGAGTTAGTAGTTATGTAGATATTAGCTGTTGAGTACAGCATGGTTTGAGCGTCTGAGACAGGAAGCTGAGATAATCGCAGTTTTGTGAAATTCAATCAAACAGGCAGAACAGTCACTTTAACCATTTATTTTTGGCATCAGTGAGAGATCAGACATCTGAACAATATAGTTCTGAACACCCTCTCCTTTAAACTCCTCCCTCCGTGGGCGTGTCTGGTGGCGTTTGTCACAAGCCAGTTTCTCCTGCCTGTCTGAGCAGTGAGCAGCCTCCCTCTCTGGCGGCCCCTCGTCGGCGAGTGTGGCGAGTGTGGACTGTGGATGGGACTCAATCGTTTCTTGGATTTTCGGTTGAGAGCTTTGATGAAGCTTTGTGCGATTCTAGGCTTTATGCTGCCCACCCAGTCTATTTTTGGAACCCCCCACCGTTGTGCGCCGGTGTGCAGCAGCGTGAAAGCGTTTTCGCCTACAGTATGAGAATGAGGCTCGTTCGTTTCTGGGTTTTCGGAATGCGTGCGATTCTGGCCTTTCTGCGGGTGTTTCAAAGTGTGTTTCACCCATAATCTATTATGCAAATTTGCAATCCCCCACGCCAGCATCGCTCTCCGCTCTAGGTGTGCTGCTGCTGGCGCGGCCGCTCTCGGGCGAGTCTGGTGACTGATGACTGTAAAATCGCCAAGCCATTTCCTTGAGAATGGCTTGCTCCCGCGGCTGTTTTTGGTTGGCTTTCTCTCTGTCGGGAGAGCACTGTCGCCACTTAGCTGGTCGGTAAAATAGATTATACACATTATCTTCCTCCAATATTGGTATAGGAGACGTAAAAGGGGTTGATCGATGTCCCACCGTCAAAAAAAAAAAAAAAAATTTTAAGCCGAGATATCTCGTCTTTGGCACTCAACGGTTGGATTCTGTAAGCCGAGATATCTCGTCATTGGCACTCAACGTGTTAAGAATAGCCATATTTTTTTAACAGTTTATTTAAGATCCAAAGGGAGTGTTCCCAGTGGTGCACAACATCCTGAAATATATTTACATATTGTAGTTGGAGGCATTGCTGTCATGCCCTCACTTTAAAGACACCTCAAGTAAAAAGTGGCACAACTCACCCCACTCTCCCCTACTGGCTAAACGCAGGTAAACAGCATTTAGGTACCTTTTTCAATGCTCTGCAGCGTTTAGGCACCTTTTAACTTTAGTTTACTCACATGTTTAAATCGTTTATGCACACTTATTATTGCACAAGTTTTAACAAGTTTGAGTAGCCTAGACTCCGTTGATGCGGAGACCACGCCAAGCACGTCACACACCAAAAAGAAAAGAAAAAAGATTACACATGGGCATGGCACTGACCAGGAGCTCTGCGAACTGTAGCCTATTTTTGTAGTGCGCTCCGCGGGAAAGGTACACGGCCCGGTCATGTTGGTGCCTTTATCGAGTTGTGCTTGCCTGCCCAGACAGCGCTCCCTTCAAACAACTTCGGTGCCATTGTGCCAGCGATGCGCAATGCGCATTTGGAGACGTGCATTTGGAGACCAGCTCATGGTGAGCTGAACATAGGTAAGGTTGGTTAAAAATGTGGGTCAGGAGTGGGGAAAATCATATTGACTGAAGAGTGAATCACTGGTGTAAGAAACATGATTGATTTCCCTCTGATCAAGTAAAGTTTGTAACATTAGGTGCGACTTGAATAGTCCAGGTGCTACAGCCAATATGACCATGTTGAAACTGTATCTAGAAACATACTGGTGTTTGTTATGCCGAGATCTGTACCCCTGGCCTGGCTGCTGGCAAATTCACAAAATGTTTTATTATTCGCGAAACGCCAGAGGGCGAACTACGGCATGCAGGTGATTTTCTTCTTCACGCAATTAAGACAATGCGTCAATTTCTGACACAGAAGAAATTAACAGCATTGATTGACTGAATGCTATTGCTAACTGTTACTTTGAACATCCATTTGCAATGATTCTGGCTGGATATTAACTATTGTAAATGCGTCACAATAAATGCACTTTGTGTACAGAGAGAGATGCTGGCAATGGACTGGGGCAAGTGGAGATGGAGAAGGTCAACAACCATAGCTAAATCATTCACAAAATGTTTATTAATCTTATAACAGCAACCATTTGAGGTGTTAAAGCTGGTGTAACCAAAATCATTAATGCTGGTTCCATTCCATTTATGTGTGCCAGTGCCATGGCCCTCATTAATGTTATTGGTTACACCTGCTTCCCTTCCTGCTTTATCAAAACTGTTGCTGTGAAAAGGGCCTATTTCATTCCCAAAGTACTAGGTGAACGGAAAAAATGCGAATTGAACTTGCTTGATTAACCAAGGGGGCGGCTGTGGCTCAGGAGGTATAGAGCGTTGTCGTGTGCTGAAGAGGTTGATGTGAGTCTCCAGAAAATAGGAAGGGTGCTGGATGTCCGTTGGGCTGCCAGCAGCTTTAGGACAGTGAAAGCTGTATGGAAATCATACAAGGCACTCCATGTCCACTTTCAAAATGCATCACAGGATGCCGCTCGGGATGAAAAAGAGAAGGCCATGTACAGAGGCTTAATGACCAAACTGGAATCACAGCCGTTTTTGTGTGATTTAGGGCTTATGTACGATACACTTGAGGAAATTGCACACCTGTCCCTTAGCATGCAAGAACGGGGAAAGAAACTCCCAAAAGTAGACAGGATCATGAAGAGAACAATTCGCCATCTCTCTTCTCTGCTAATTGTTCCAGGTGAGAAAAGGCAGGAAGCACTCGATGCATCACAGAGGTCAGAATTCCATGGTATCTCCTTACAAGCAATCCAAAGTTGAGGCAGATCGATTCAACAAAGTTCCTTGAATCACTGATCAGGAACATGGAGCAGAGGTTATTCACAGTTCCATCAAAGACAGATTCCACTGACAAAAGCTTGCTTGAACATTTTCAGGTTTTAGATGAGGTGAACTGGCCAGACCCAATGTACGAAAGGTATGGAGAGGCTAGCATCAGACAGTTGGCTGGGCACTTTAATTTGGATGAAGTAAGTAAATACTCTTGAGGGATTCAGAAGGCTCTTTCACACCGGCCTTGAAAGCCGAAAAATGCACGGAAAATAGGATTCGCGCCTCCGATGTGAAAGTCGTGAACGCGCGTTGGTGGATAATTGTTTTACGCCTTTTGTCCCGTGACGGTAGGTAGTCACAATGCCGGTTTAGCAGGCAACCCGCCTCCACTTAAAAGCGTCGTCGCAGCGAGCCGGAAAAGGTGTGAATGGTCAGCTCATTAATAAAAAAATTACAGGGGAAATCACCTCAGGTAGCAAGAAAGTGCACGAGTGAAAGTAAAAAAAGTAGCCTATACAATCATGACTGCAGGGACGCCAGGAGGAATGCTCCGTGCGGTTAGGCTTTATGCTCAAACGATTAGTAGGTAAAATTAACGGATATAATAATAAGCTTCAGAGGGCTATAGCTGTCTGTGGCGAGTTGGTCTGAGGATATTCCCTCTCGAAATCAGCTCTGTGCATTCCCTTACAAAAACTACTAACGTTATAGTAGTCTATAGGCTACTATTCCCCCGACGAACGTTATGCAGACTGCAGCTGTTTGATATGCGGGCATCGTCTTTCAGAACGGCCCCTAATTAGGCTACTTGAAGGGAATAATTTGCTTTACAAAAAACTGGAACCAAAAGAAAAGAATTAGCCTTGTAGCCTACCTAATAGGCTACATGATGGTGTGTCTGTGATGCATAAAGTCGATCAGATGAATATTGAAAGCCTTCTTACCATGCATGTGGACAACACTTTCGTGTTTTATCTGATCCTTAACGAGCGCAGCTTCATCAGCTTATCCTTAACAACCGCAGCTGCACCTCAGCGATGTTTGGTTGTTGAATTAATTTGTTCATCATACAGTAGGCTAGGCTACACTAACCTATGAAAATATTAATTTGAGCGAGGAGCTGAGTGGAAATGCCTCCAGCGGCTTGCCTTTCAATCTGGGAGCAGTGGCTGTCGCCTGAAAGGACACCGCGGGATGGGAATGTGGCGGTCCTGCTGGCCTGTGTGTGAAAGCAAATTCTGTGGCGAGGCTGCCAGGCTTTGCCGGCTTATCGAAATGCAATTTTGCGCGAGAGATAACTCTTACTCTTCAAACTGTATATATATACTGTGTTCATACAAGGTCCAGTACCTACTGTATAATTTAACTTTTCATACCTGGAGAAATTCAACAAATGTTCAATAAATACATTTTATATTGATTGTTTAGGCCTAATTATTTGTAAAGTCACAACACATTAGAGATGTTCATAGATTTAGCCTCTTCATTTTGCTCTCAAATGCACCAGGTTGATGAATTTTACTTTCAAATGTACAAAATTTTCTTCCGGGGGAGAATCACCCCGGACCCCCGTTGAGGGGCAAGGCCCAGATAGTCAGCTACTTTTTCTATGGCTACTCAGAAATGTGGGGAACCCCCTGATATACCTTATAGGGCTATATGATTCAGATTAAGTTGTTCTATATACTCTCATATTTTGTCTTGTATATCGGTCACGGAAGCTTATTTATCCGCCGTTATAACACTGCCGGTGCCCCGTGAGAAAGCTGCCTCAAAAGTATAGTTTATCCACTTTTTTTTTACCACTACAGCAATGCTCACAACTATTAAAAAGAGAGAGAGGCTTGAGTCTGTGAGCACTTCTGTGCTGTGTTACAGTGATGGCAGACTACATGCAGACAGCGAAACGTTTACTAATGTTAAAGGAGAACTTCACTGAAATACAATGCTGATTTATTTTGCACATGATCTCACACATCTGAAAACTGTAAACAGTTTTGCAGTCATTCATTTAGTACAATTTCGGTTTCTATTCTTACACAAAATATAAAGTCAAGCACTTTGACCCATGTCTATTAGGAGAACACCACCGAAAAACTGCTATTTATTTTGCACGCTGTCTCACACGTGTGAAATCTGTTCTGCAGTTTTGCAGACATTCATTTAATTTGACAGTTATTGAGAGTCGATTTGAGTCAAGTTGTGGACCAGTGATGTCATTTGGGCATGAATGACATCACTGGTCCACAACTTCAGTCAAATCAACTCTCAATAACTCTCAATTACAGTTTTTGGATATCGGATATTGGAGATCACGTTCAAAATAAATGAGCATAGTTTTTCGGTGGAAGGCCCCTTTTAATGTTTATTTTCAAAAACATTCATGGCCTTGATTTTTATCTCTCAAATTCACAAACTTAAAATAAATGAGAATAGTTTTTTGGTGGAGGGCCCCTTTTAATGTTTATTTTCAAAATCGTTCAAGGCCTTGATTTTTATCTCTCAAATTCACAAACTTTCAAGGATTTCAAGAGCTACATTATACCATTCAAAAACAGCGCACATGTTCTGTAGGCCAATAACCCTAGTAAATAATTGCTAGATTTAGGCATCAAAGGCATGAGAACAATAGTATACTGAAAGGATTACTTGGGAGACCTGAGATGGACTTTCCTTTCTGCAAAGCTCAGTTCAGACTGAAAGTCCTGGGAGCACAACGCTATTTGCACTTTCCAAAGAATGTAGCTGAGAAAAGGTCAAACAACAGATTGAAATCGTGGCCCAATATTAGATGTAGACAGAGCTAGGGATGGGTACCGAACTCGGTACTTTTACAGGCACCGACCGAAAGTGGGCGGTACTACCGAGTATCAGTTCACATGACATGAAACGGTACCTCATTTCGGTACTTTTTTTTTTTTCTATTATAATTAAAAAATGTCGGTACTTGAACGCATCTCAGTGATACAAAGACAGCGAGCGAGATAGAAATTCCGACGCAAACTTGAAGGCAACACACACGAGGGTGGGTTACGTCATCACGTCACTGCCAAAACAAGCTGAAGAGAAGAAGATGGCCTCTCGCTTGCGGTCCACTTCACAAAGATAGACTCAGACAACGCTCGCTGTAACATTTGCGATGCGAAGTGCAAAGCTGGCCAGGGGAACACCTCTAACTTGAGGAAACACTTGGTCAAGCATAAAATCTTTTTAAATGCGGAAGACTGTAAAGTGTTCGATAGCCTGAGGGTGGACGCTGCATCCACCAGCAGCAAAGCACCTACAGCCAGCAGCTCCTCTGCTTCGTTAGCTGAAACGGACAACGACGACGACGAAACTTCAAGTGTCACAAGTGAGGCGTCGACTTCTTCAACATCAGGTAACGTCATTTAATTAGCTAACGTGTATTTAACGTTAACGTTAACGTTACGATTTCAGACGGGCTGCCCTCTGAAATCGTAACGTTAGCTGGATAGTTGTAGCTTATAGCTTAGCATGTTTAGTAGCGTAACTAGCGTTGCTAACGTTATTATTATCCTCAGTTCGTGTCACCGTGAGACGTTCAACGTTACACTCTTGCTTTCTTTGCTAGGCCACCGTGTGAGAGTCGCACAGGAGACACCCTTCACCCTGGCGAAGAAAGCAGCTTTACCCCGGCAGAAAGTAAATGAGTGCCACAGGGCAGTGACTGCCTTCATTGTAAAAGGCATGTTGCCCTTCGCAACGGTGGAGTCTCCATGGTTCAGGTAAATTATTTATTTATGTATAAATGGGTGATAATGTGTGTGTGTGTGTGTGTGTGTGTGTGTGTGTGTGTGTGTGTGTGTGTGTGTGTGTGTGTGTGTGATATTCATAGAGTAAGCTAAGTTACTAACAATAGTTATTTTTATTGTCTATATATAGGGAGATGACAGGGACCCTGAACCCAAAATACTCCCCTCCCTCCAGAGACCTTCTCACAAACACACTTATCCCAGCTTGGTATCGTGTTGAGAAGAAGAATGTGAAGGAGGAACTCAGGGCAGTTGACCATATTGCAGTGACCGCTGATGGATGGAGCAGTGTGGCACAAGACCATTACCTGCGACAAGTAAACTCTTGGTTTGGGAGGGAAGAGGGAGGGAGGGAGGGGTTTTATTTTGTTGGGTGCTGCTGCTAAACAAAAAAAAATCTAAATAAAGAACAATGTTGAAATTGAGAAGTTTGGACTTATTTGTTTTACAACTGTACATTTTTGTTGTTGCAAAAAAAATTTTTTTTTTTTTTTTTTTTTTTTTTTACTCAAAAAAGTATCGAAAAAGGTACCGTTTTTGGTACCGTACCGAATTCCAGGTACCGGTACCGTACCGGTATCGATTCAAATGTGAACGGTACCCAACCCTAGACAGAGCGCTGAAGCAGGGAATCAGGGAATGACTATGAAAAAATAGGAGGCAAAGATATATAAAAATCATGCATGATACGTCTCAGTGGGCGGTTGGAATTCCTTGCAGTGGCGAAAAGTTATGGGATCGGTCGCAAATGTTATATCTCAGAAAGGGAAAGAATCTCATTTTGTATGTATAGCTTTGAAAAGGTCATAGGAAGCGCAGACCGGCAGGGGAAGAACTTGTGAAGCAGACAGACAGAGAGAGTGGCTTCTGAAGAGAAGATGAGAAAGAGGAGTGAGGCACTGCATGCTGGTCGCATTCTCTGATAGTCTCGTTAACATTCTATGGCCTCTATCTTCCGACAGGCGCTATCCCTAAATAGCGCTTTGCGCACTGTTAAGCTTGTGGCATACTCTTCGCGCCCAGCCAAGCGCATAGGGCGCATGGCGATTATGACGACATCGCACGGGGCGTGTCGGGGGGCGAGGCCTGAGCGCAGCGCGGCGCGTCCATGGAGATTTTTCTATCAGCGCGTCGGTTTTGCTGCCTGTGCCTGTGAGATCTCCGTGGTAGGCTATCAGCGGATATCTGCTGTGATTGAGTCCTCACCGTCGTTAAAGTCGCCTTCAAAGCATGATGTTCGATTATAACGAACTAGTTGTGTGGCTTAGCCTTCCCAAATGTGGAGGGGTCGTTTTTTATAATTTAATACATAGAATTGGGAACGTTACATTCAATTTCATTCAGACTGCCTGGAGCCTGGAGCTGCGCACTGAGTATGTTCTGTTTTGGCTGGCGCAGAGTGCGCGCGCCCTCCTCGGTGCCCCGCCTCCAGCGCGTGCGCGAAGAGTATGCCAGAAGCTTTAGCGCGTGCCTTAAAGGAGAATTTCGTTTTTTTACACCACGGTCCTCATTTCCAGTTTAGAATATGATGTTTTACTCACCGAAATAGTTTCGCTTCATTTGGATGCCCACGGAAGATTTTGAGCTCCGAGTAGTCTCCTCAAACAGGCTATAACGAGAGCCTGCGGCGAGTGCGGGGCATGCTGCACACACTCTGTAAATGACACAACAGTCAACGTAGATCTGCCCCGGATGGGGTTACAGTGTTCATCTTCTTCTGTGGTTTCTCTTCTTACCACACTTCTTCAGAGAAACCACAGAAGAAGAAGATGAGCACTGTAACCGCATCCGGGGCAGATCGGAGCCGACTCTTTTGTTGTTGTTAGCTTAGCTTCTAGCTATTAGCTAAATAATTATATTTACAACCATAATGAACCGCGATGTGACCGAAAAAGTGTCATTTACAGAGTGTGTGCAGCATGCCCCGCACTCGCCGCAGGCTCTCGTTATAGCCTGTTTGAGGAGACTACTCGGAGCTCAAAATCTTCCGTGGGCATCCAAATGAAGCGAAACTATTTCGGTGAGTAAAACATCATATTCTAAACTGGAAATGAGGACCGTGGTGTAAAAAAACGAAATTCTCCTTTAAGGCACGGACGATAGCATTCTGCCTCACGCTGTCCGCCAGGTGTTCTGCCGAGTTTTGCTCCCCCGCCGAGCAGCAAAAAAAAACATCCCCACCTCACGGGAGCTACTTGTAATGATTTATACAGAAATGTAACTGATTCAAAGTGATATAATTGTCTGGTAGCAGTGACCTCCCTGATTTCTAAGTTAAAACAGTCCCGAAATATGTTGGGGATGCAATTCTCGGCGGGCATGCGGAAACGTTTACGGCACCTGTCGCAAGCGCAAATTAGAGCCGTGCCAATTCTGCCAAAAATCATCTGCGCCCCAAAATGCCTGCGCAAACTGGATTTGGGCGGTCATAACTACTAGAATTATTCACAGGCGTGGCCAGGCAAGGCTGGCATTACGTCAATCAAAACCAATCAGATTGCCTTCTCGCAATGGTTGTTTGCGCGAGGTTGCCTCGCCGAGGCATGCAATATGCTGTAATTCTCTCCAGGCATACGTAATAGAGTGTAGGCTATACGAAGGACAGAGGGAGCTTATTGACAGATCGTCTGTGGTGCCAATGACCCTTCGGGTTATGAAGGTAAATAGCCTATGTCCATTGTCCCACAAGTGTTCTCAATTAATTTCCCTCTTTGCGATGTGATAAAAGTTTCTCAGTGAGTTATAGTTGATTGCCTCACTGAATTATCTGCTAATACCCAATTTTAGCAGCATAATTTGATGTATTGGCGTGGCAAGGCTGTGCGTAATGACATATCCAAAAGGAATTCCACTTTCCACTCCGCAAATACCTCTCTGCGCTGGGAGCGCAGCCGTAATCTCCGTGCAGCGCACCCAGCGCAGAGAGGTATTTGCGCGTAAGAGGTCCTTTTCAAAGCTCTTAGCGCAAAGTAATTGCGCCCTGCTGACGATAGGGTAACGCCATCTATCCCACATTTTAGCGCTGAAACGCCTGCTTTGGCATGGGGCAGCCAATGCCCAGTACAATTATCCAACCTGTTCTCACTCCGAGCGCGTAGCATATTGACGCTTTGTCCCGTCCCTTGTGCGTCGCTTGTTACTAACATGGTACCCTTGAGCGGCACATGAAACGACTTGGGCTTTCCGACTAAACTCAATGCAAACCCATGGAAGTCATCTTTGACGCTTATGGCAACTGCTCCCCTATTAGCCTAACTGCTCCCCCATTAGTCAACTGCTCCCCCATTAGGGTCTGGAGGAGCTAACCTCTCCCAGACCCTAACCCTAATTATGGTTTGTGAGGGGGAGATGACAGATAGGTACCTATTTTTTACGTCATTGATATTCCTTATTGAACTTTGTTGCAGTACCGCCCAAAATCAGCCAGGGGACGACGTTGGCAACAAACTACAGTTACCAGAGGGGAAGAAGAAGTCCAGGGGGCGCTCTTGCTAATAAAATACGGTTCAAAGACAGGATTACAGACAAGAGAAGAAGCAGCTTGTCATTGTGTGTGGGGGGGGGGGGGGGGTCTGGGAGGGACAATGGGCAGGGTTGGTTGATGTGTTTGTGGCCTCTCTCACTACCCCCCCTTCCCCGCTCTCTCTCTCTCTCTCTCTCTCAGAAAGGGGGCGGGCCGGCCGGAGTTGAGGCGGGCCTCTGCATATTGGAGGAGGTATAAGTCCTCTCTCTCTCTCTCTCTCTTTCTCTGAGCGTATTCTGCAGCTGTCATGGAGAAGCGGAACCAGATGACTGACACTGTGAGTACACACACACACACACACACACACACACACATCCGACCAGTGACGACAACATCCGAAGTTGGTCCCCGGGCGCTGTACGAGAAAGCGACCACTGCTCCTGGCCTGCCGCCCGGAGGAAAGGACATGCCTGGATGGGTTAAATGCAGAGGACACTTTTCACCGGCCACCGTCAGCATGAGTGTGTTGTGGCCGCATGCATGTGTTGTGGTGTTCGTGTGACAATAAAAGACGGGGCTTGTCCCGTTACGAGAGTTTTTACGAGAATGATGATATATGACTAATTGAAAATGTATGTTTTGTTCTTAGACGGTGACCCATGCGAGTGACGTCGAGGGGATGCCGGTGTTTGAAGAAAAAGCTGAGCTGAAATCGACATCTGTGACTGACACTGTGAGTACACACACACACACACACACACACACATCCGACCAGTGACGACAACATCCGAAGTTGGTCCCCGGGCGCTGTACGAGAAAGCGACCACTGCTCCTGGCCTGCCGCCCGGAGGAAAGGACATGCCTGGATGGGTTAAATGCAGAGGACACTTTTCACCGGCCACCGTCAGCATGAGTGTGTTGTGGCCGCATGCATGTGTTGTGGTGTTCGTGTGACAATAAAAGACGGGGCTTGTCCCGTTACGAGAGTTTTTACGAGAATGATGATATATGACTAATTGAAAATGTATGTTTTGTTCTTAGACGGTGACCCATGCGAGTGACGTCGAGGGGATGCCGGTGTTTGAAGAAAAAGCTGAGCTGAAATCGACATCTGTGACTGACACTGTGAGTACACACACACACACACACACACACACATCCGACCAGTGACGACAACATCCGAAGTTGGTCCCCGGGCGCTGTACGAGAAAGCGACCACTGCTCCTGGCCTGCCGCCCGGAGGAAAGGACATGCCTGGATGGGTTAAATGCAGAGGACACTTTTCACCGGCCACCGTCAGCATGAGTGTGTTGTGGCCGCATGCATGTGTTGTGGTGTTCGTGTGACAATAAAAGACGGGGCTTGTCCCGTTACGAGAGTTTTTACGAGAATGATGATATATGACTAATTGAAAATGTATGTTTTGTTCTTAGACGGTGACCCATGCGAGTGACGTCGAGGGGATGCCGGTGTTTGAAGAAAAAGCTGAGCTGAAATCGACATCTGTGACTGACACTGTGAGTACACACACACACACACACATCCGACCAGTGACGACAACATCCGAAGTTGGTCCCCGGGCGCTGTACGAGAAAGCGACCACTGCTCCTGGCCTGCCGCCCGGAGGAAAGGACATGCCTGGATGGGTTAAATGCAGAGGACACTTTTCACCGGCCACCGTCAGCATGAGTGTGTTGTGGCCGCATGCATGTGTTGTGGTGTTCGTGTGACAATAAAAGACGGGGCTTGTCCCGTTACGAGAGTTTTTACGAGAATGATGATATATGACTAATTGAAAATGTATGTTTTGTTCTTAGACGGTGACCCATGCGAGTGACGTCGAGGGGATGCCGGTGTTTGAAGAAAAAGCTGAGCTGAAATCGACATCTGATAATGATGACCCACCTACTGAGACAGCAGAGATTCTTACAGATGCACAAATCCTGGACTTTATTAAACGACGGTTCATCTATTTAACAAATCATGCTCCTCCCATGGCTTCTGTCAGACCTCCACAACAAGAGTCAGAGTGAAGGAGCTCGCTGCAGGTTGAGGAGGACCCGTGAAGTATAGGCCGCAAATGATGTAACATCGGCAATGTAATTGTGAATTTGTATTATTAATCAATGCTATAACCTGCTAAACGCTATAAATAAAAATAGTGGACAATGAAGTGGACAATGAATAATTGTGTTCTTCCATGAATGTAATATTGTGGCAGAGGGGAGCAGGGGAAATCGGCTGTGTTTATTTTACGCTGGCTTGACGCTGCTCGAGTCAAACCAGTGTGATTTTACTGTGTGGCAAGTTTTGCCGACCCCCCAAATAAGCTCAGGGAGACAGCTCAGAGTGGCTAAACACACATTATTATGTTCCGTCTTTTACGGGGCTCATAATTAAATAAACTCCTCAAGCGGGTTAGGGTGGCAGACAAGTTCATAGGATCATCTCTCACCTCATTCATGGGTTTCTGGCTATTAACCGGGCACTATACAGTTACACCTTAGAGACTGTGTTCAGGGCATCATCCTGCACACACACACGCTCTCTCTCAGTGAAGTTAACCGGCTTCTGTTTTGTTTTTTCCCAGTTTGACTGATCAGGCTGGGTGGCTTACACAGCCAATCTATATAGATAACTGTCTCATATATTAAGTAGTGATGATTTGTGTTTGCGTGCATGTGTCTGCCTGCGTTTGTGTGCGTGTGTGTGTGCACGCGCATGTGTGTGTGTG